>NC_133781.1:23949754-24139057 GCF_003597395.2 Chelonoidis abingdonii
CGGCTGGCCATGACCGGCGGGCCCTATGCGGAGTGCGGGGCGCTGGGCAGGACCGCGGCGGGGCGGCGGTTCCCAGGGGGCCAAGTCTTTCCCGAAGGAGCTGGCGGGGGGCACCCGGCCCGTCCCGAGCCGCAGCACACGGGCAGCAGCCGCCGCTGTCACCGGCATGTCTGCGGGATGGCTCCTGCCTGCGCGCCCGGGAGGTTCCCTGCAAGGATGGCCCCGGCGGCAGGAGCCCTGACGGAGGAGGCGAAGCTCGGCCGGGTTTGAAAGTTTGCCAGGCACCCGCTAGTTTTAATTGCTGCCAAGATCCGCGGGGCGGCGGGGGGCTGTTTCCCAGCATGGGAGACAGGCGGCCGGAGACTCACGCCAGCTCTTCCCCTGCCGTGGCTGCCAGCTCCGAGGCGGAAGAAATAGAGGTTTTGGAGTCGGAGGATGTCTTGCCTATGGCCACAGAGGATGTAAGTTTCATTCTCCCCTCTCCCCCCCATGCCTCAGCGGTTTTAATCGGATCAAGCTATTTATAACTGAACTTCAAGTAGGGAGGAGGGTTGGTGACACCGGGGAGAGGGAAAGTCAGCAAGAATAGAGTCTCCCCCAAAAAAACCTGTTTGAATTGCCCCCCATCCTCCATATCCCTTAACCACATAAGGCACTGATGAAATCAAGGGACAGAAGAGCCTAGAGCTAAATCTTCCCCTAACAGATAAAGCTGGGAAGGGGGAATTTCTATGGTGCCAGCCAGATGCTGGTTGCTTCACAAATGAGTGTGAGGACATGGTCTCTGCCCCTAGAAGGTTATAATCTACTATTATCTACATACATTGAGACTGGGAATCCAAAGGGGGGTAAGAGGGTTGAACAATCAGCTGCCATTGACTTTGAGCAGGAGCCTTGTAGT
Source organism: Chelonoidis abingdonii (assembly GCF_003597395.2). NCBI lineage: Eukaryota > Metazoa > Chordata > Testudines > Testudinidae > Chelonoidis > Chelonoidis abingdonii. The sequence goes on from NC_133781.1 coordinate 23,950,656, forward strand.
TAACGCCACTGAGGTTCCCCTGAAAAATCCCCACTTCAGGCTTTTTTCATCTTAAAATCCTTTACAAATATTCATCTCTTCTGTTGCCGTGCTTACTTTATACTGTGCATTTTTACCGTCTAGAATCCATAGGAAGTTAAGTGTTGGTGGGTTTATTTAAACCCATGGCTATCATAAATATTTTCTGCCACTACAAGGTTGTTTCTGGTTCAAGATTATTATCAAGGAATCTGTCTCTACAATAATTTTTTAGGAGAACTTTATAACGAGCGCCACATGGTCCATGTTCAAAGTGTGTGATCTGATGTTTTCATTTTCATTGTGGGCCCACACCGCCTTAAATTTCAACCTTGTTCCTGGTAAGCAGCCTAACCTAGTTGTAAGCCTTAATCTCTAAAGATTCTTAAACAGCGAACTTCTTATTTACCAAGAGCAGCATCTCTGTGTTTATAAGTCTGAGAACTAATCTTTCCTCCCTCTTCCCATCCCTTGTAACTTCCCTTCAACTGTTCAGAAGAAGATTGAGGGATCCTGTATCTCTCTTAACCCATAGATACTAAAAGATTAATCACTACATAATAAGGAGTGCATTCATACTGGGGAAAGTATGCAGCCAGCTAAGCACTTACAGAGCTGTTCGTTTCTCTGGCAGTTATTCCTTTGGTAGTGCTACAGTTAGGCTTCTAATTATTCTGTTTCTGACTGCGGTGTCCTGCACTTTCTGATGCAAAATCCAACTGGTCAAATGTAGGAGGCTGATCTGCCATCGATACTTGAGTAACTCATTAGCATTAATGGGAGGGAGACTAGCAGACCCTTTTGAAATGTCTGAAGCATTAAGCAGCAGTACAGGGAAGTGATGGAGGGAAAAAAACCCTTTATTTCCAGGAGCCTTTCACATCTCCATTGGAACCCCTTAAACCCTTGTGAGCTCTCCCTGCCTCCCCTCTTGCTGTGCATCCCCCATCCTTTGAACAGTTTGTTTATGTAGTTTATGAAGCACAAGACACCTCACTCTACCCATTTAGCTTTGACCCCTGTTGACCTGTGGAGTGGGGGACCTGGCACTGGAATTCCAATCCAGGTCTCTCGTATCCCAGTGCAGAATGCTGATACTGGGCTACCAAGTGGTCTTGATGCTTTGAATCTTCTAGAAGTAGAGATGGGCAGTGAAGTGATAAAGTGCTGGGATCGCCTAAGATGAAAGCTGCTGTGTAAGGACCTGATTCAGTGCTGAAGGTAATCAGTGGAAACACTCACATCATGGACTTCGATGGGTGCTGGATCAGGCCCTAAGGTCAAAGAGTCATTTGTTATTTAGGCTTCAGTCTGCACTCCCAATCTATTTTTACAGTCCTGCTGTTTCTTGGCAGGTTATTGTCCCCAGCTGCTCACCCCCTGCTCCCAGTGACATGGGAAACACCAGTGCTCTCCACAGGCAGAATCTGATGCTCTTCATATGAATCCCGCAGTGTAAATATTGAATTGTTGTGGGGATTTTCCCTGTATAAAAGTGCTTTACAAACATTAGTGGGCCAATCTGGCATTTCTCATGCACCAGATGAACATTCACTCCTTATATGCTGAATTATTTAGTTGGAAGTTTTGGGTGCATGAGGAAATCAGTATCATAGCCCAGCTAACCATTGCAATGTCTCTTAGGTAAGATAAGCAAAGAACCTACCTAATGACAGATGGAGAAAGCTGAAGCAGAGAAGTATAATAATAAATACATTTATTGTAAAGTGCCCTCCACCAAGGCACTTGGGGCATCAGCAAGAAAGAAAATTGAATAACATTTATAAATACAAAACATATAAAATGACCACCCTGTATAGCTATAACTTTCAGGGGGTGGCTTGCCTAGAGTCACAGAGAGAAGTGACCAAATTCTGAATGTTTTCTGTCCTCATGGGCCTATCCTTGTGAAAGCATCTAGATGCTGGTTTTGTACTGGATTTTTTTCCCAGAGGGTAATAAACCAGGTGTTGTTAGTTGCAGGAACTGAGTTTGTTTCTGGGTTTTAGCACTATATGTGATCAGCAGCCAATCCCCATGTGTAACATTACATGATAGCCTGGATGGAGCATATATAATTAGGGCTCCAAGCCTCCCAGCACTTATTTATCTAGAATCATGTTTTTGGGTCTCTCTGGTAAGTACTGTAGCTGCTTAGCTGGCCTTTAAGAGGGTTCTGGTTTCCTTTCTGCTGTGGAAGAGAGAGAAGCAAGCAATGCCTTTGAGCTACTCCAGCCTGCTGTAGAATCCAGTCATTGATCCTGTAGTGTACTCAGCAGCATCACTATGTGTTTAAAATCAACAGATGTTGAAAGTGTTGAGCATTGGGCTGGAGTGGACTCTAGCAATGGGAGAGGAAGAATGGTCTCAAGGTAAAAGCACACAGCTGAGTGAGATCTGGATTCTAATCCTGGTGCTGCCACTAACTTGCAGTGTGACCTTGGGCAGGTCACATAAGGCCCACTCCAGCTCCTGCAGAAATTGCTCTGAGATCTTTCCATTGACTTCAGTGGGAGTTGGAGCAGACTTTTGAAAAGTCCCGTGCCTCAGTTTCCTCATCAGTAAAATGGAGATAACACACACCAACCTGAAGAAGTGCCAGGAATCATTTATGTACCATCTGTAAATAAAATGTTACAGAAGATGTTGTGAAAGTCCCCTTCCCCCACATAATTAGTCAATGAATTTCAAGTTGGGATTAGCAGGCTGCAGAACACCCTCTGAAAATTAAAACTGTTGTGTTAGGAGCACACCCAAGGCCAAACTGGGGCTTTGATTTTCTTTCTCTCTCTTTTTTTTAATTGGAAACTTGAGATAAGCTGGGGTTTGTTTGCTAAGAACTGACACACAGTCAGTCAATTCTTATACATTGCGAATCACTTAAAAAAAAAAAAAAAGGGGGTGAGGTATACAAGGGAGGTTATGCTGGCACAGCCTTGGCTGCAAAGGAATTTGTCAGTACAGCACTTGGCGTGACATTAAACAAAGCCAGGATTTAAAATATTCTAAAACATTAAAGCATTGGGCAGATTTACAGGGATAGTTGGGAGTTTATTACATGACTATCCACTCAAACAACAGCTTAACTAATTCAGTGGGAATTCAGTGAATTAATATTTAACCCACAGTCTCTCCCCTAGGTAGGCAAAGCTCCAAAATTGATTGGAGGGAAATATTCCTTACTCAGTAGCTAAGACTTTAACCAGAGCTCTACTCTGCATATAACAGCAGATGCATTTTGTGCGTGTGTGAAATCTGGTGCCAATATTTTTCTCACCTTGCTTTCATAAGTGAGGGAGACACAAATCAGGAGTGTTGTGCTGGGGTAGCCAGCTGGGAGGATGGGTATCAATGGGCTTTCAAATATTATCCTGGGACTAACTCTTCTAGGGACCCTGGAACTAGCTGGGTTACCGTGTCACCCTCACACTGCCACATGACTTCTCCTCCAACTTCTTCCTTCTCACCATGACCCATATGAATGAGACAGTGTGATGCTGTTATGTCAGATTTGAAAGCCCTGCTGGGGAGCTGTCTGTTGCTCAGGCCTCCTCTGTTCTGATGGATTGTGAGCCTGATGGGGGATGCTGAGGTGAGAGCTTTAGGTCTGAGGTTGTGTAAAATGTAGCCAATGATTAGCTTGTTTAGTGTTCCCAAAGCACTCAAAAGCTACAGGTGTGAGTGCTAAACACGCACCTGACTCTGTATGTAGAGAGCGGATTCTCAAGTAACTCCTGCAAAGTTCTTTTAATTGCACAGCTGATGTCCCAGGGTTTATTGGGCAAACCCTTGGCACTTGACAACCCTGAAGCACTACAGAGGCCTTAAGCCTCAGAACTCCTCCCCTCTGCCTGGAGATGCTAACCATTATTATTTCTGTTTTCCAGTGGGGTCATGAGGCACAGAGAGGGTTTGACTTGCCCAACACCTCACAGCCAGTTACTGTAAGAAGCAGGATCAGACAGCAGGAATTCCTGGCTCCCTATCCCATGCATTATCCACTAGATCATTCAGTTATTTGCTTGTTAAAGTATATTTCCAGTATGATTTGCACTCTAATATAATTGCTTATACCTTTTTTCCTTTTTTCCTCCTTTATGCATTGCCTCTTACCTATCAGCACTGGAAAGCTCTGTTTGATCAGGTATGTGAACATTTCCCGTATTTTTATCATCCTGCTTCTGGTGAGACAGGCTCTAACCCCTGTTGCTTTCCTTTGTACGTTAGACTTTCCCCTCTGCGCTGTGCTGCTTACATTTTCAAACTAGGGCTTTAACGTATGGCCCATGTGAAATGAGTTTGGCCTCGATCCAGATCCCAGTGCGTTGGTTTCCGCCTCGTAGACACCACCACTGCAGTTACCTCCCCTGCCCCATCCCCATTGGCAGTGCCGTTAGTGCAGCTAAGGTTCTGAATGGGCCCTGGAGACTTAACTACCCTACTGTCCATAGAGGTGATCTCCCCCAGGTCAGAGCTGAGGTGCGGTTGGGGGTGTGTGTGTGTGTGTGTGTGTGCGCGCGTGTGTGTGTCCATGCGCGCTTGCAGTGCTACCAATTGTGCTGTACCTGTTCTCTGGCTAGGGGACCTTTCTTTCCAAGGCTGTCAATCCAGCACCTTCATGATGATTGCTACTTTCTTTGGGCTAGATCATCAGCTGGTAAATTGACTTCACTGGAGCTACGTCAGTTTATGCCAACAGAGAACACAATCCTTTAATTTTAAAAGTAAAAACAATCACGTGCATCTGTTTCCACAGTGAAATCCCTAATTTTATCAAGTAAATGTATAGGAACCAGATTCTCATTTGGTGTAAATTGGTGTCGCTCCACTGACGTAGATGCTCGTTATAGCATCTAAATTATAATCCATGCTCCAGTTTCTCAGTTTGGAGCGTGGATTATAATTTTAGATGCTAAAACTAGCGTGCTTGCTTTGTGGCATTCCTTCCATCTAGCACCATGAAATGCTAAGTAGCTATAACCAGGCTTTTTCTATGGTTACCTCCTTGACTTGCTTCTAACTGAACCACTGTGTAAATGAAACTGTAAACTATGGCTCTTAATGCCATAGACTTCTGTGTGTGACTATCACCATGTGTAAGTGAGCTGTTCCTCTTACACTGGCATCATTCTATCTGCACTAAAGTTCTGATGAGATTTCTCCACTGCTTTATGAGGCAATAACGTTCCTGAATGTGAATAAACTACAAAACCAAAAGCTGTAGTGCAGCCTCCTCAGAGGGATGCCCTTGTAGCCAGAGGTGTCCTGATATCATTCAATAAATAATCTGACTGCTGGCCATGACGAGTGTCCATTTATAACCCACTAAGCCGTGATCTATTATTAATCCATAAATTTAGGTTGAGTAGCATTTGTCAGTGTGCTGCACCATAGCCAGCTGGTGATTGGAGGTGTAGTAACTAGTTTATTGAAATGGTCAATCATATTTAAATCTCTGTAGTATGTTTTAATTTGTTAGCATTCTGTGTGTGAACAAGGATTGCTCCCATTCAGAAGGCAGGAGTTGCAATAGGAATGAGTCATTAGTTGGGCTTGAATGTTTGTTTCAAGCATTCTGAATTCTTCCCTGTTTCAAAATTTTGCTTTACTTTGGGGCATATCCTGCAAGCTGACCCTGCGCTGAAGTCATTGAATCCTTGCAGGATGGGGCTTTTGGCTTGTGGCTAACTTGGGCTCAGAGAGGAATCGGCAGGTTCCAGCTAGGGTGCAGAGATCTTAACCGAACAGCAGCAGTGTCATGTTTTTAAAATGGCTTGATGGCAGTTGGATTTATGGTACATTTCCCTAATGACAAGGGAAACAGACTGTAAATCAAAATCTCTCATAATTAGTCACATTTGAATTAGGGCTGCAACTGAAATTTAAACCCTGTCCATAAGGCTTTATTATCAAAGAGAATGCAACCCACGAAAAACCAGTCCCAAATCCTGAGTAAATCAATACAGCCTTTGTTGCCTGTGGGCAAAAGCAAAAAGCAGACGTCTTCCTTCAGCATTATATCAGTAAGACAGAAAACTCATTAGCTTAGCAATGAATAGTGAGATTCTGTTTTCCATGAAACACATTCTCTGTATCCAGAAATTCACTGCACCAAGAGAGGAGTGTGTTTTGTTTAATGCCAACTGGAATCTGTGTGAAACATGAGGTCAGTTTAAGGGATTTCTGCTGCACTGGCTAGAGAACACAGATGCACTGAAACATACATCGCTGTTGTACAGTGCTAAACTTGATTCTTTCTGCATGTTTGCCTGGAGGGCAAAACAGGTGCCCAAGATTTTGTGTGCATTAAAATAAATGGAGAACCTATCTTCCCAGAAGTCCTGTGCTGTTACCACTCTGATACTTGGCTCAAGATAGGTTAGCTGAAGCATTCAGGTCTCTCCAGTCACTCCTGTGGAGAAAGAGAACAGCTGGGGAGGAATAGAGCAGGTGAAAGCCCTGGAGAGTGGTTGTGGGAGCCCTTGAGAATTCACAGGCGGTGATCAAGCCTCTGGCTGCTAAGGCAATGGGACTACTGTGAGGATAAATGTAGTGATTAGAGCTGCTTGGAAGATGATTGCTCTCCCTCCCCCAAGAATTTTTGATGACATCTTTTTAATTTTTATTGAAAAAAGGTCTTTTAAATTTTGGGGGTGTGCCTGGGAAACTGGACATTTCTCAGTTTAAAAGTACAAAATTTGGGAGTTGGCATTTTGTGTGTGTGTGTAGAACACCCAAACATGAAAACAGAATTTTTTTGGCAAAGATTTCCATTTAATCAGAAACCATTTGTGTTAATGATAAGATCTATATATTTGTTTGGATGGAAAATGTGCAACTGGCTCTAGTTTGTCTCTCTGATCACTGCCAATGATCCATGTTGCCCCCTGCAGAAGTGTGAATTGCGCCCTGGGCAGCCAGTCTGAAAATCCTGGCAGTTGAGAGGAGAGTTGTGCAATTTCTGTTTTAAACAAGTCAAATAAAAAAAGGCTGGAAAACAGGTGGGTTCAGAACTGACTGCTCTTCTGTGACGTTTTTATATACCAGGCCCAGGGTGAAATCCTGGGCTTACTGAAACCAATGGCAAAACTTCCCTGGACTTCAGTGGGGCTGAGCAAATAGATTTTCAGTATTGCAGCTCCTATTTCACAGAGTCCATCTGTGATGCATTTTCATTTTGGGGCCATGGCCCTTAGCCAGTAGTAACTCATTGGTTACTTTTATATGGATTCGTACATTTATTTATTGTGCTCATAAACACCCCCGACCACGCACACTTTAGCTCCGCATCTGCCACCTCCCATGGGGCTCAGGCCGTGTTTGAGCACTTCACACATTCGTTTCCATTTAAAATCCTAACTCTGAACAAAGTGAGGGCTCTTCTTATCCTCCCTCAGATCTCTTGGTTTTTTCCTTATTTGCTTTTCATTTGGAGAGGTCACATTTCTTGCTAACCATTGAGATGGATTACATGGCAGGTGGGGAAGAGACAGCTTTGGGGGGCAGGTCTTGGCAGCTTGAAGGCAAATGTGGCCATTGTCTTTTACCTTGAGTAAATAACACCCTGGTTAATTTCTCTCTCTCTCTCTCTCTCTCTCTCTCACTGAAATGAAGGGAGGTTTCTCAATTCCCATGTGGAGGTGGACTTGCCTGATGGTTAAATTAGAAGGCTGTGAGTCAGGACCCTGGGTTCTTTCCCCAGTTTTGCCACTGGCTTTTTCCGTGGCTTTGGGCAAATTACTTAACTTTTCTGTGCCCCAGTTATCCCCATTTCGGGAATGAGTGAAACTTAATCACTGTGATAAAGTGCTTTAAATCTTCTGATGAAAGTGGGCTATAGAAATGTGCAATGTTTATTGTCACAACAGACTCACATTTGTGCTGTTTCTCTAGTGGGGAGAATTTGTTTTTTCAGCAGCTTGTTGGTCAGGTTTCAAAAGCTGGAGTAATTCAGATCAGGTATCACTTTGTCAAGGCCTCCATGTCTGAGCTACCAAGGATCGGTTCGTGGGATGGATTCGCATGTCTAAGTACCCACTACCCACACCTTGGTCAGTGTCTGTGGGTGACAGCAGGGTATTTGCTTTAAATAGACAAAGCGTTTGCTACCCCATCATCTTGGTTCATCTGCCTGTGAGCCTGGGCTGCATTTTTGTTGCAGCTGTCTGAGAAGGTATGGATTCTTCCATGAAATTTCTACGTGGGTGTGATGGTATCAGAGAAAAAGAGTTTGCTGAGAATCTCAGGAGATGTGTGGGCAGCTAATGAGAAGCTGGAGCTCAGTAAGAACTCTGCAGACATACCGCAGACCAGACAAGGCATTCTTGTCTGTGCCAGAGAAAATTAAATTGACGACAGTAGTGTTAGGAACAGGTGCAGCTGAGCCCATTTTGCCACCATTTCAGAAACATGGTTAAAAGCTGCTCGCAGCAAAGTCCTTGCTGTTTGCCTTATGACAGGGAATAGGTAGCTTTCTTGGAAAGGGCCATTTCCCCGCAGTTGTGGAGATGCAAACACAACAGCCTTCTGCTAGTGCATGAGAAAAAGGACTACAACCAGAGAGTGAAAGTGACTAGGCTAGCTTAGAGGAGTGCAATGCAAAAACCAAACAAGGGAAAGTCAATGACACTTTTAAGTCCTTTTGGATTCTAGGCCTGGATCCTGGATGATTGAAGGTGAAAAGTACTTTGCAGAATTGGGCCCACTGATGAGAGTTGGTGGTAACTCAGGCAGAGAGTTATTTTTAAGTAAATTATTTTTATTTTAACAAATAGTTAAACACAGTTTAACACTAAATATTTCCCACGCTATAAAAGAAATTCCAGTTTGTTCATGTGAACACTATTGAGTTAAAAATCACACTTTAGTTTGAATTATTTCCCCCTACTCTTGTTCCAGGAAAAATCTACTGGCTATGTCTAGCAAAACCTGTGAGATAGCATTATTTGAGGCATTGACAGTGCTTAGTGTATGGCCAATTTTTCTGTTTGCCCTGTAAAATCACTTCTTTCCCCTTGGTTATGTGGGTCTTACACATGGCAACAGGGATGGGGAAGAAGAAAATGGCGGTTATGAAACTGCAGAAACTGACAAGGGACTCAAGGAGATGCAGAGTATTTTCTGAAACTACTTTTTAAGTTCTTTAAAACATTGGCTAGATGTCAAATTGTTGCTATCCCTTTAACACTAAACATCTTTTGGCCAATCCTAATCATAACAACTGTCCCTACTAAGCGTAGTGTGTCAGCAAACAGAACCTTGTGGGATATAATATAAACTAGAAAACACTCCTGGAGGGGGGTAATTATTTTTTTAAATGTGGACTAAGGATCTAATCCAAAGTGTCAATGGACTGACTCTTGCTGATACCAAGGGGCTGTGGAACAAGCTCTAAAAGCAGAGTCTAGCTTTGTTTGTCCAGCTCATTGAATTAGGCACATTTGTGGGAGCGAGGGGATTTTTCCTCCTTCCCGACCAAGACTGGGCTTGTAAAACGGGGAAAGAAACTTAAAAGCCGGGAGAGCTCATTTTAATACTGCACAGAGGGGGCTCTGCATCTGTCCCATACCCTGAAGTCTAATCTCATTTACAGTTGTCAGTGTGGCCTGTTGGAGGAGATGAAAGGGGGAAGACAAGGAGGCAGAATATATTAGTCTCGAGCAGAGGGCGCTGAGAGCACCTGCCCCATTACCTTGAGAAGGGGGGAGTGGCAGCAGCTGGACATGGGTCATCTGCTGCTCTTTGAGGTGTGCTGCCCATGGAACGCACGATTAATGAGTCAATTAATTGTAAGCCACAAAGACTCAGGACTTAAGTAGGGCTCTCAATCCTCTTTCTTCCCACAACTGCCATCACTTTACATTTCTCAAGTGGAGTAGGGGCGGCGCAGCCAGCCGCTGTCTGAGACCACAAAGCCTCCCTTTCTCCTCCCTCCCCAAACTGCTGCTGACCTTTGTCACGCAGCATTAACCTTTTGACTCTGCCATCTTGGGCTTCGGGTCAGAAAAAGTCAATGGAAATTAATTGCACTGTATATGTTTTTTTTAAAAAGAGAATGTGTTGGGAGGGTGAGCGGTGATGTCATTTTTCTTGAACGATGGGAAGTTTCTTCTGTGCTGATACTATATGGAACCCTCTTTCTTATAATAATGATTCCATGGTGCCCTTCCATCTGAGGGTCTCCAAGTGCTTTGCAAACATTAAGCCTTCCAGCACCCCTGAGAGGTGGGTATTTATCATCGTCCAACTATGAAAAAAGGGAAACTGAGGCACAGAGCAGCCAAGACTTGCTCAAGATGGTGCAGCTGGTTGCTAACAGAGCTCTAATCCCCTGCTTTAACCAGAAGGCCCTCTTTCGTCTCCCTTGCGGGCCCAAGACTGCAATCAATTAGGAGGAGTGGGTACGTGCCCAAGAGATGGGGAAGTGCTACCAGGTGTGGGGAAGACAGATAAATGTAGTTGATCTTAAATGCCTCATGAGTCAGATTTTTGAAGCCAAGTGAGCACTGCTGTGTGCACTCACATCAGGTGTTTCCCTTTAGATGGCCATCTATCTATATAAGAACAGCCATGCTGGGTCAGACCAGTGGTCCGTCTAGCCCAGTATCCTGTCTTCCAACGGTGGCCAATCCCAGGTGCTTCAGAAGGAATGAACAGAACAGGCAATCATCAAGTGATCCATCCTCTGTTGTCCAGTCCCAGCTTCTGGCAGTCAGAGGCTAGGGACACCCAGAGCATGTGGTTGGATCCTTGGCCATCTTAGTATCCATCAATGGACCTATCCTGCATTAACTTGTCTAGTTATTTTTTTGAGCCTCGTTATAGTTTTGGCCTTCTCAACATCCCCTGGCAAGGAGTTCCGCGGAGTGACTCTGTGTTGCGTGAAGAAGTACTTCCTTTTGTTTGTTTTAAAGCTGCTGCCTGTTAATTTCATTGGGTGACCCCTGGTTTTTGTGTTTATGTGAAATAGTAAATAACACTTCCTTATTCACTTTCTCCACACCATTCATGACTTTATAGACCTCTATCATGTCCCCCCTAGTCATTTGTTTTCCAGGCTCAGCAGTCCCAGTCTTTTCAATATCTCCTCATACGGAAGCTGTTCTATCAGCTTAATCATTTTTGTTGCCCTTCTCTGAACCTTTCCCAGTTCTAATGGCTGGGGTATTTTTTTCGAGATGGGGTTGTCCAGAACTGCATGCAGCATTCAAGGAGTGATCCAAGTATTCATATGGCCCTTATATGCGTGCCTCACAACACCCAGGGCAGGGCAATTATCTCCACTGTATGGATGGGGCAGAGAGGCACAGAGAGAGCAAGTGACATGGTTAAGGTCACCTATGAGAGCTGTACTGGAGCCAGGAACTGAACCAAGCCCCCTGACATCCTCGGCTAGCACCTGAACCCCTGGACCATCCTATCTCACTGGTCACTTACTCATGCAATACCTGGCTGGTGTTTGTTCTTTGGTTGTATGCACACCTGATTTAGGCAGCCAAAGAAGTCTATCTGTGCAATGTAATTTGCCTAGCTTTGAAAATCTGGCCTAACATGCTTGCTTTCTTTAGATGGATCCCAGTGGTGAGAGCCACATATACTAGAATGAATATTACTTTGTTTGCTCCTCAGTATTTCAGTGCTTGTCATTGTGTGTGTGCGCGTGTGCGCATGTGCCACATACCTGCAGATTATTAGAAGTATTACAAGAATACTTGTTGTTCTTGCAAACAACAAGAGTAACAGCTACCCTAGAGAAGGGGATATCTCCCCTCACCCTCATCTGCAACACTTGCAAACACTAAATCAGCAGCAGGCCATCAAGTCTGATGCTGTGATCCTCAAATGTTGTTTGTTTCTGTGACTACTAGTCCCCCGCTGATATCACATAAACAACACGAATAGTTATTAATAAACCTGTCCCGCCCCTTCCCCCAGCCCTGTCCTCTGCTAGGACGCTCCCTTCCCCATCCCATGCAGCTCAGCTGCCAGTTTCCCCACTTTACTGGGTGTTCCATTTCCCATGCCTGGCTTCCCTTCCACTAACTTCCCAACAGGTATTGCATCAGGCTGTTCGGTAGGTTATTGTTAGCCGTGAGAGCAAAGCCTGCTGGGAATAGAAGCCACCATCATGATTTGGGACTGGGTACCCCAGTGGAGACAGGGGCTCTGGCAGGTGGGACTAAAGGAATGGATGCTTCTGGCCATGACAGTGATTTTTACACTTTCATGCACACTCGTGCGTATGCTCTCTCTCTCTCTTGCTCTCTTTACAAATTGCTGTGAATTGCTTCTGATTTTTAAGGGGAAAAACGTGGGTGACAAATTTCCAACCAGACCTACTGCGTAGACTGGCTAAAGGCAGTGGAGCAGTGCAGGTTGTGGCAGGGCTGATTGGCTACAATGAGTTGATCAGTTCCCCTCTTCGAGCTAGGGTGCATGTTTCTGATTCCTCCCCCTTGATCTAAGTTAAGAATCCTGCTCGTGTGTGCGCTCTCTCTCTCTCTCTCTGCTTATTGGCTTTCACTTGCCTGCCTCTCTCCCCACCAATGATGCCAGAACCAGTGGCTTTATTTCTCTTTCGGCTCAGCTGGCACTTTGGGAGGATCACCTGCTGGGACTACCATAGGGATATCTGGAGACTATAAAATGGCTTATGGGCTATGGCTTGCCATCTTTGCCCTGACTCCAATGGGAGTTTTGCCTGTGCAGAGATTGCATGTTCAAATATTGCAGGCACTTCCTATTTGATTTGGCCCAAGTGTGTTAGGAAACCATAATAAATATATTGAATGCACAGAAAAAATGCTAGAAGGATGAGTCCAGTCTTAAACAGCTCAGGCAAGTTTGTCAGCTTGTTGGATCTCTGGATCTGTAAAACCTTGAGGAAGTTTCTTTACAAAAATACATTTCTGTTCCCCCTCTCCATTTTCTGAGATGCCTGGGAAACCAGATGTGATGGAAGTCAAATTGCACTCAGATGATTTTACCTCAGCATTGTCAGTGTGATTTTCAGTGGCATACTTACTCTTCCATTTCAGTTTAATATGCTGAGTGGGTTTATTAGATACACGCTTATTCTTACTAATGCGTTATTTGGAACATCTCATCCTGCTTGTGAAAAACCATTAAGGCAATATTAATATTTAAGCTTGTGTGTGGTTTTTATCTTATTTTATTTATTTTTTCTTAAAGTCTTAGAGGCAACATGGCCAAATACTGCTATGCAAATTGCCTGTGTGCTTAGTCTCACTCCTCAGCACTCTGATATGATTGCGGGTCCTGTCTCTATAGGAACAGTGCCAGCTGGCTAGCTAGTCAAAATAACTTGGAGGTTTCTCTCCCTCCCTTTCACCCCGCCCTTATCACTTATGCTTGTCACATTTGAAAGGCTTCCAAAGTTACCTTTCAAGAGATCTGGTAGGTGAGCGCTTTCCCCGTAGATATGAAGATCTCTCTGTGTTTCTATAGGGCGGTTGTTGCAAACCCACAAGTATATGTTTAGAAAATAAATGCAGCTGTGGGTGTGACAAAATCCAGGAAATGCCTAGCTGAGGCTATGGTCTGCCTCCAGTTCCTCACTCTGTCTAGCTTAGTGGCTACACACACTGGTCTGAAAACTGTTCAGTGTCTGATGATGCCAGATCTCCTGAACTCAGAAGTGTGCAGACTTCCTAGGCAGGTGATTTGGTAGATGGCATTCTCTTCTCGGAGCCGGTCATGTAGCATAGTGCTGGGGGCACTCTGAGGATGGAGATACCATGCTGGAGTGAAGGCAGGCCTCGGAGCTTTTGTGTTAGTGTAAATTCCAATGACGACAGTTTTGCAAGAGTAGTCACTAAGCCTAGTGCCCTGGCCAAATTCCCAGCTGACTAATTGTGTGCTGCTGACAATGCTGCAGTTTCACCTGGAAAAATTGGATCTCACTTCCCCTATTGTGTGTTGCTTGGTTTTTCAAAGGCCCCAAGAGAGTTAGGCACCCAGCTCAGTGAGAGTTGTGTACCTAACTCCTTTAGGCCTCTTTGACAAGGCCAGCTTATGCTGTATATAGTATATTTGAGCTCAGGCCCTTTTCAGCTACTTCAGCCCAGCAGCAGCGCAGCCGCTGCCGTCTGACCTAGGGCTGTTGCTGTATCATGCCAGTGATTTCTAAGCAGGTCATTATGTAAGAAGGATGTTCCACTGGGCTGCCATCTCGCTGTGCCCCCTTGTCAGCTGCACTGGGGCTAATCCACAGAGGACTTGCTCTTGAATAATAGGCTACGCTTGTCAGGGTGACTACCTGACACCATGCATGTCACAGAGTTTGCTTCTGAGAGGGTCCCCAATGGAAGTTCATCTTTCACTTAAAACACAAAGATCCCTGGCAGGGTTGCTATGGGATCTGGTTATAATTGGCACTGCGCATATGCTGGGGCCTTACTCGGGGTCAGGGAACCATCAGATGAAGGAGTCTCACTGCAGCTTTTAATTCTCTCTTCCCTTCCCAAACCCCAAAATAAACCCCTTGCATTGGTGAGATGGTTTTTCCCCCCACTGTTGCTTGGGAACAGCTGTGCGGGGCAACCTTACGCCGCTGGTGACCAGAGTAATGATGGGTGAGACTGATGTTAAACAAACCCAATCAATCTTCCCTGTAGAAACCATTCTTCACGGTCTCTGATACTTGACATACTATGTGTAGCATCTGCTTTGGAGCTTTCGGGAGGAGACAATCAGATGGGAAAAAATAATCTAGGTAGTCAGAGGAAAAGCCGAGGGTCCGATACCTGATGGCTATTGATAAATTTCTGGAGCCAGGCCCTTCTTAGATAGTTCTTTACCTAAGAGCTCTCCCCTCCCTGCTGTAATCCTTTAGTTATAGAAATGTGGCTGAGACTGAGGCCTGGTATACACTACAAAGTTGGGTCGACATAAGCTGCTTTATGTCAACATCATGATGTCAGTGTCTACGCTACGATGTTCCTCCCACTGATGTCATTTGCCTGCTATGTTGACTTAATTACTTCACCTCCGTGACAGGCTGTAGGGAGGTGTAATGTAGACACTACATTGCTCACGATGACTTATCTGGCCTCCAGGAGCTATCGCCCATTGTGACCGCTCTGGTTGCCGTTTTCAACTCCGCTGGCCAGAGCAGTCACTCTGATGCAGAGGCGAGGACATGCTACTTTTACAAGTTGCTGCATGTTATCCTCTGCAAATGTACCTCTTGTTATGATCACAGAGTGATATCCCCCCACCCTTTTCCCCTGTGCTTTGAACTTTGCAACCCCTTCCCAAGACACCCTGCCCTAGTGTTGCAGTGGGATAGCTACTCATGATGCAGTGCTCTCTGTGTCAATATAAGTGCTGCTGCTGTGGGCACGCTCCACCGACACAAGGAGCATCACGTCGACATGCATAACCAACATAGTTACTGCAGTGGCTGTATGTCAATTTAAGTCAACTTAATTTTGTAGCGTAGACGTGCCATGAGACTAACAGAGACCCTGGCCTCTGCAGCAAACTAGCTTCTGGCATCTGACTGTGATGAGATGGTTTGCTGGGGATATCCTGAGGGTGGACAGACAGACTGCTTGCTTCCAAGACAGAGACAACCATCTCAGCCAAGGTGAAGAACGGGAAACATGATAACAGACCAGCACAAGAGCTTAATCCTGCGTGGTTCTGAGCACACTAATCCTTATTCAGCAAAGCACTTACCTAAGTGATTATATGGGATAATTCAGCTCCTTAAAGTTAGTCATGTGGTTAAATACACTTTGCTGGATTGGCACCATAGTGCTTGGGACCTTGCAGGACTGATCCCTCGAAGAAACAGGTGATATGCTCTACCATCCAAAATATTGGAAACTAAATGTTTTATTTCTGCTGATTTCCTGCCAGCCTTTCACAGGAGCTTTCATTTAGGCCTACACTGGGAGCAGGAGCAATTAACAAGGATTATTTTTTTTTTCCCTTGACTGCTTTGCTAGAGCCCACCTAATTTATAGACTGGGTTAATACCGCAGCTTTTAGGAAAGGGTAGAAATCTCTGTTCAGCCATGTCTGAGAGAGTCCTGGTTGTGATAACATAGTTCTGCTGTCCAAGTGGCATTGGAGTCTGAGGTAGGGGCACTAGCTTGGCTCTCATCTGGGTTTCTCCTGATTTCCTGGAGTGCAATCAGTTAGCAAATGCTAGAGGCAACAGCAAACCTCCTTGCTGGGCAAATCCTTTGGGAAGGATTGTGGAATGCTTTGGGAATCCAGACAAACACCAGGCTGGCTGGCATTTCTAGAGAGACTCTACATCAGGATGTTGTCAGTTGACATCTTTTTCCTTCACGGATCTTCCTCCTTCCTTTCCTATAGTACTGGTGCCTTTTCTCCCAGCTACTCTCCCTCTGTGCTTCTGATAGTGGAGACCAAAGGTGATGATGTCTGACTCCTTTGTTCGTGTGCCAGTCATTTCAGCACCAGGAGCTGTTTGTTTTGTGGTACTTCAGAGTCAGCAGAGGGAGCTCACACATTGTTTTTGTGGGTCCTGCAAAAATGGTGGTTTTATTTCGGACTTTTTTTTTTTTAAATTGAACGGTCCACTTGGACAACCTGGCTTGGGAAGTGTTCCCTCCAGAGCAAAGCTGTAGCCTGTTAGCAGAGCAGGGGGTGGGAGGTGAACTGACACTGCCTTTGCTGTACCGCTTTTGTTGATATATAGAGGATGCTGGTGTCCAGGGAAATCAGCCAGTTCTAGCTCTAAATTCACTGTTTAAAGAATATTTTTTAAAGCCATTCATTTGCTTTGCCATTTTCTGCTTTCTTCTTGCCAGTTTGGAGAAGTATTTTGGGTTGCATTGACTCAGATATAGGGTGCATGTGCATAATGGCTCTCATGTCTGTCAGCATGTTCCATGGTCCGGCATCTTACCTTTGTCATCTGCCCTAGAACTCCATTATAGTGAAGTGGCTAGGATATGGTTGCCTGGGTTACCGAGAGTAATATGGGATGGAGCCACACACACCCTGTTTGTCAGTGAGAGTCTCCCCCTCCCCCCTCTTGTGATGCAGTTAAACAAAGCTGCAAGTTCCCAGCCTGCAGTCCTGTGAGGAGATTTACTTTTGTTGCACTGAACAGTCCCTTGACAAAATCCATACCCCACAATGTCACCACTGAGGACCTTCAGAGGATTTGCTAACATCGTGTGGGTATGAGACAGCCTCTCATCCTGAAGGAACCCGCTGGAATACAGCTAAGTGAATTTCCCACTGGTTGCACTCCAACCAGGACAGCAACGCAGGGGCCTCTGAAGTGCTATCTGCATGCACCACAGCTAATAACATGCCTTTAGCTTACTTTCATATACTGCCTTGCATAGCATCTGTAGAGGAGTGTGTTAGGCGGACAGCCACTCCATCCCACCCTTCACAGCAGAAGGGGATAAGGCCCAGGACACAAGAGCAAACCACATCTCTTCCCCAAAGGTGCAATGGGCTGTTTATACACACACACCTGATATGGGACATGTGTTAGGGCAGAGACCGTGACACTGAGCTTTGCCTTAAGGTCATATTTATGGGTTCTTAATCAGCCATCATGTTAAGGCCACGTAATCTCTCCAGAGGTGACAGCCATCAAGGAGAACTCCCCATGGGGAAGTCTGTTTACAGTTGCCTCCCCAAAAGTTGGCATGTGTGTTTGAACCAAGCTGTATCCTTCTCCTTTTGGGGTCCCCAGGGTTGAACTCTGGCATGATGCGTCGATTTATAGGACAATTTAGGATTGCTTGTGGTGGCCGAGAAGAGCTGGAGCAGAAAGTCATTTGCTGGCTGCTGATTTATGGGCCTGGTAAATAGTCATGAAAGGTGCAGTGAGAATTCTCTGGGCCTTGCTTGGTTCCAGTTGACTAGCAGCTCCATCCCATTATTTGACTGTGTGGAGTAATAAAGCTGGGAAAACTAATTAACTTCTTGGCCTACTGAAAAACAAAGTACTCTGCTCTTGCAAGCAACCGTGAGTTTATGGGCTAATAATCCCGCATTAATGACAAAAAGTGTAGCCACAACACACGAAGTGTGTTCCCTTTGGCTACTTCTAAGGCCAAATGACATCTTGGAGAGCTCTGCCTCGCTGGAGATAGCTTGGAGTTCAAGGTCTGTTGTTACACTTCATCCTTTTAATTATTCACCTGGTTGAGGCTTTAAATGAAGCTACCCAGGAAGATTCTTTAAACAGGCTGAATAATGTAAAGCAAACTTAACCTTGAGCTTTGATGCTCAATCTGCTGTGGAGGACACTGGGTCTGGAGTGCCCTAAGCACTCTACTGCTCTAGGGTCCATCTCTGTTTGTTTGTTATTCACAGAGAGCCTCTTGCTACAGTATCCGCTACACCAGCCTTTTCCCTCCAATGGTAATAGCCAGGGATGAATCAGGGTAGAGGAGAGCACCTGTAGCTTCCTATGTTAATGGGAGAACCAGGAGTTCAGCACCTCTCGGATTTGGCCCTACCAGAGGAGGGAATTGCACACTTCAGTGATGATAAACGAAGCCAAGGGCGTGACGTTTTTGGAGTGCCCCACTGCCCTGCTCCTGGCATTGTCTCTGCTGAGTGAGGGTTGCTGGAATATTTGTCAATAGGGTCTGGAAAATCCCACTTTACTCTTCCCTAGAGCAGTTCAGTGGGGGCGGGAAAGGTCGTGAAGACAATCTAGAGAGATGCCCTGTGTCGTTTCTCTCTCTTCCTGCGTGTTTCACCAGAGTTTCAGAGAGTTTTTCACTCTCTCTTCGGCTGTCGCCAGAAACTGATACCTGTTTAACCCTGCAGATGGGGAAAAATGCAATAGTATGCTTGCTGACATCCCTGCTCTTCTACCTGCTCCTGGAGGCAGTCACCTGCTAGTGAATGGGAGAGTTTTCTTTAAAGTCGTTGTGACACCATCGTTCAACCAAGTTGTGGTTTTTATTACTGAGAAATGTGTGTACTGCCTGCAACTGTCTTTCCCCAAAGAGCTGGGTAGGATTTCTGTACAGAATCCATGGAAAATGTGTGGCTTTCCTGCCCCCCTCACCCGCTCCCTGCTCTGCACGTTTTTTGGAGCCTATGGGGGAATGCAGGGCTCTGTTTGGTATTGGACCAACTTGCTGATTTGCAAGCAGGCTGTTTAAAAAGGCATGAGTAACTCCTAAATCCCCCAGGCAGCCTTCTGCATGAGAGGGGAAGGCACTGGGCTGGGACTCTGGTGATCTGGATTTAGTTCTTGGCTCTGCCACAGACTTCTTGTGTGACCTCAGGCCAATCACTTAATCTGTGTGCCTCAGCACCCTCTCTATCAAATGGAGATTATCCTTCCTTTCTTTCTCTTGTCTGTTTAGTTAGTCCCTGCCCTGCAGAGCTTACCCTCACTATGTGTTTGTGCAGCACCCAGCACAGGGAGGCCCTGGTCATGCTTGGGGCCTCGAGGTGCTTCTGTAATAACAAAGAGCAATAGCAATGATGAACTCTTGCCCAACATTTGGACCAAGTACAATGACTTCCTTTGGTTGCTGATGGAACAGAAAGATACTTGGGCATTGAAAGAGAAACCAAACCCAGGCCACTAAAAGTGGAATGTCTGATAAATTCCCAAGCCACTTTCCCCCACCTCTTTCTTGTGGTGGGCAAGTTTGAGCTGTAGGGTAACCTAGGGACTACCTAGCACAAGATTGTTGTTCTTCCATCCCAGTAAAACATTACGGAACCAATGGGTATTTGACCTCTCGTTTAGTGTATATTCATAGCTGTTAGTGTACGATTCTGCTCTCTTCACACATTAAATCAGCTCTCTTGCAGATTTTCACCTCCCTTCCGTATCTGACAGCCTGGCAGACTGTGTAAAAGGGGGATATTTTTACTCTGAAATGTTCCGACACTTCCAGTTTGGAGTCTAAAACATAGTTTGTCTCATGTCTGGCTCATGGCTTGTGATATGAGCCTCACTGCATGTCATGTGGCTTTGGGTACAGGTGCAGACCTGCCCCTGAACTGGCACTGTGTATTTTGGTTCATTTGAGAGGCTGAAATTGCATCATCTTAAACCATGCAAAGGGCAGAGAGCTTCTGTTATTGGAATAGAGACTGTTCTCTTAATTGCAGTTCTTGATAGTGGCCTCAGTGGAATGGTTACCTTCTCCCTCTGGATTGCTATGTTCTGACTGCCCTGTATGGAACCACTCCTCCTCTTTCTATTCTTTTCAAAAGACGACGATGTAGTGTGGGCTGGGTTGCCAGGCCTGGTGGTCTCTCTCTGTCCACAGCGCTAGCACAGCAGCTGCAGGACAACCTCTCCTATGTGCTTCTCCTGTGCCTCAACCCAGGGCTGTAGAGATCTGACGTCATTTTTCCATGGCCATTCAAGCGTCCTCTTCTCAGCTGATGAGTGCCACGGGGTGTTACCTGTAGTGATGGCATGTTGTGATGGGCAGATCTGTCATCAAGATCTGGGCTGAGGTCATCCGCTCATGTCCTACCTTGCCTTTCTCCTTTTATCAAGAAAGTGCTGATCTCTACAGGAGGGAGAAGGCTGTAGTTGGCGCTGAAGTTCAGATCTGGATACAAGCTGCACCGAGGTCTGGGCAGGCCATGGTTGAGCCAGAGGGGTTGGTGTGGTCTGTTACGGAAATACCCGGCTGTGAAGCATGGGCCAGGATCAGAAGTAGAAAGTTGGGTGTATATTGGGTCTGAAGTTTTGGGCCTTGCTAGAAGAGATCTTTTGAGTGCGACAGGTATAACAAATACCCCAGCATTATTTAGGGAACCCTGTCCTGTAACACTGCCAACTGCCCAGTGTCACAGCACAGAATAAAGCTCCAGTCCCCACACAGTGGCATGTGTACTAGGAACAATCTCTACTAGGGAACCACAGGGAGCAGTCCTGCTCTGGATGAACCAGTAGGTCTCTTCCATCCCCCTCATAGACATGCGTGGCATTTGCCCTGGCTGGGATTTTTGACAGCACTTGGTGTTGGCTTACTGATCTCAGCAGGAGTTTTACCCTCGACTTCAGTGGGAGCAGAGTTAGGCCAGAGCCGGGCACTTATTGAATGCTCCATCCTGACACTCACAGGGCTGCCTGTTGTTGCTTTAGAGAGACACAAGGGAAATGGCAAACTCCCTGCAAGCCAACCTTACAAGGACACAGCCATTCCCAGGGCCTATTTGTTGTGGAAACCCTGAGACCATCAGCCCGTGGTGTTGGCCTACAAGCCTGTTTTAGGTCCTGGCTTCTCCAGCTCCTCTGCACTTCACTCCAGCTGTCAGACCACCATCGCCAGGAGCATGAGGTTCCCTTCCTGGCTGTTAAAGCTGAGCGTTCTCTGCTCACGGAGCAGCCTCCAGCAATGGTGAAATGGCTGGGAAACAGTTCCACCCACAGCCCATCAGCTGTTCCTGAGGAGCTGTCTGCACATGCCCCAGCCATCGGAGCACGCTTTGGCTGCTTCAGTCAAAGCCCTGGACCAGCTCTGTCCTGACTCCTGGTGCTGAAATGGCCATTAATTAAAAGGTAGCTGTGGCTGGCAGCTGTGTGTAGGGCTGGGGAGGCGCTTGTCACCATCACTCTCCCAGTAGAGGGGGACGGTAATGATTTACAGCCGATGGAGCACACAACTAGGCGCGTGTTTCCTACCGGATTAAAGGTCTGATTGAGGCCCTCAGCACTGGGAGCTCAGAGCTCCTGTTGTCTTGGCCTCTCACTTCCCTTGCCCAGCAGCATGTGCCTATGGAGCTATAGCGGGAACAGTTACGAGAACCCAGACTGAAGGATCACCAAGACCAATATAACTGGTGTGGGAGAGGGGACGCTAACCACAGGGAATCCTGCTTCCCAGCCCACATGCTGCCTGCTCCCTCACTAACCACATGCTGTCACGGGGCTTGTTGTCCCCCCTGTCCCTGCCAACATGTCCAGCTCTGTGGCTGAGCTGCTGTTAGCCTTAAAGTGTAGATGGACAACAGCCTGCTTCTCCCACCCTTCCTGTCCCTTAGGAGGCTTGGGTGGGGGACTGTGAAAGCCTGTTGGGAGTATAATGGTGCAGGGAGCTGCATTAACTTATACAAGGGAATCTGAACGTGCCACCTGGAGCAGCTGTTCCCCAGCTCTGCTGTCCCTGCAATCAGCCCTGTCTGCTCCCTGATATTGCCTGGGGCACACACCTGGTGCGGTGATTATGGAGGGGAGCTGTCTGTGGTTTTTAAAGACAAGGTTTGCTTTCCTTCTTGTTGAATTTTGATCTTTGGCCACAAAGATGATGTGCCTCTAGGGCTCAATACTGGCTTCACCCTGAACATGCTGCATTATTATTAATTGCAAGCATCTATTTAATAATGCCCATCACCATGGCATCCGGGCACCTTACAAGACTTATCAACATTACAGCACAAGAGACCATGAATAGCGATCCCTGGCTGCCTGAAGCTTTACAAGTGCTGTTAAAACAAGAAAGCAAAGCATGTGTGTTGGAAAGCCAGTTGGATGGAGCAGGAAACTGTTCTGGAGTAATTCACTCCTGGGCTGGGTTGTTTTGCACCGTTGGTCCTGACTGGACTGGGTGTCAGTAATGCCATATGCCAAGTATTTTGCTAAATAAAGCAGCATGAAGAGACCCTGTGGCTGGGATCTGATTAACCTTTGTAACTTCACCTGTGTCTTAGTTGGATTAGCTGTATTTTTTAAGAGGGGCTTATCTCAGTGACATCTGATGCAGACAACTTGCTAGGGCAGCAATGCTCACAACCAAAACATTATTATCAAGCAACTTGCTACATGCCTCCTGTATAGATAGTTATGGCTTCAATTTATTAAACTGTTAGTGCTGATGCCTATTGGAGGAGAACAAATAAGAAGCATTGAAAACAGATCTTTCTGAGAAGAGGGGCTGGATCTAGTGGCCAGAGTACAGGGCTGGGTGCCAGAAGATCCTGATTTCTAATTGTAGCTCTGACACTGATTCCGTCTGTGGCTTTTGGCCTGTTGTTTAGGCTTTTTGCCTGAGTTTCCCCATCAACAAAATCCTTACCTATCTCACAGGAGTGCTGTGGTGATCGAAAAATTACAATGAAAAGCACTGTACAGGTTCAAAGGATCATTATCTTTCCAGGTTAAGTTTCCTTTCTCCCTTTCCCAATCACATAAGCTTCCTTTGGCCCTTATCCTTAAGTATCTTTAGGATTTTTGTCTACATCAGGGCTGTAGAACTGGACTGATATGGAGGCAAATCAGCAATGGTTGGTATTTGCATAGCATCTTTCACTCAGGTATCTCAAAGCATTTCAGACCCGTCAGTATATTTGGCTTCACAGATGGGGAAATTGAGGCACAGAGGTTAGTGACTTGCCCAACATACCACAGAGAGACTATGGCAGAGTTGGCAGTTGAACCCAGATCTCTTTGCTCCCAGTCCAGTTCCTTAATTCCAAGACTTTTCTTCCTCTCAAAATTCTGCTCTTTAATATATAGGCTTTATAATAGACTGAAGCAAATTTCTGGTTCTGTTCTGTGTACTCTTATTTATTTCTTATAAACAACCACATACTTTACGTGGACAGACCTTTAATTTCCCAAGTGGTATTATCAGGTCTGAGCCCTTGCAGCTCTAGATGAAGTCATTCTGGGAGCTTAATCCCTGTGAAAATCAGTTCCACTATTTGTTTTGGAGTTTTTGTTTTTTCAAAGAGGGAGAGTTAACATTTGCTCTGGCATTTACTTCTGTCTTTCCAGCCTACAGCACCATAATGTGCTAAATACTGTACAAGCCCAATCAAAGGCACAGTCCTTGCCCCAAAAAACTTACACCTCATAGAATCCAACTCCAGAAAGAGATTTACAGAAGGCTTTTGCCCAGAGCCCCTCTTCCTCCTGCAAGAGCCAATTAATTACCTCCTAAGCAAACTTAAAATAGAAGTCTCCTTCCTTGCCCCACCAGTAACAGTCTCTGGCACACCCACTGTTCCTGCTGTTCATTTAGGTCAGCTGTCTATCTTAGGTATAATAGAAGGGCTAGTTACCTCTGGGAGGGTAGCTCTCAATTCTATATATGGACATCTGAAAAAGTCTGAGCTGTAATTTAATTTCAGAGAGAGTCTCTGCAACAGGAGGAATAAAAGATGCACACAGCTCCACTATAGCTATTTTGAGATCAAGAGTCTGACAGTAGATGCTTCTAAAGTGTGTGTATGTTTTCTGTTTTTGCTGGTGAGAGATGGTCGGGACTGCTGGTCCTAGTTATATAATAAATGGCATCTGGCTTCTAGTAACTAGACTGAATATTTGTAATTTTTCTCAAAACTGCCTAGAGTGCTTGAGCACTCAACTTCAATTAATTTGAATAAAAACATCCAAATTTATTAAGCAGCTTTGGGAAATGTCAGCCTTTAAACCCATATAAATGTTACACCAGTGATTTGGGATCTTAAACATTAGCCAGAAAAGTTTTGTAGTTTACCTTTTGGTCATTGGTCTTGACGAAGACGCACTTTGTGAGCTGTCATTCAAGACAAGAACCCAAGGGAAAAGCAGAAGACCTTTTCGTTTATTTCCTTCATAGGCACTAGCCTTTTCAATTGTCTGGAGGTTTTGGGACTCAGAAATAGTTGCTCTGACCGCCAGGTTCTTATTCAAAAATTCTCTATCCATCCCTCTCAGGTGTAACCCAGCTAATTTGGGCTTCTGGTGCTTGGATGTGGATCCAAAATTTTATTGTCGACATTCGGGCCTGGGCTGGAGCCCAGGCTCTGGATACCTTTCCCCTGTCGCAGTCTCACAGCTTGAGCTCCAGCCCAAGCCCAAACATCTACACTGCAGTCTTATAGCCCCACGGCCAAAGCCCAAGTCAGCTGATCCTGGCCATCCGTGGCCATGCTGTGGGTCTTTTTATCGTAACATAGATGTACCCATAGAGGCCAATTTCTTTACCAGAAAGTCAATTCCATGACCTGCCTTTTTTTTTTTTCCCTTCCGCCTGCTGTTGAAATGTGGCAAGATGATTTGTAAGAGTCACAAAATAAGCAACTGCGATGGGGTCCCTGGGGTGCCACTTGGATTGAGGGACTGCTGAGTCCTCCAAACCCACCAGCCTGGGTTGTTGTGTCTCACACTGTGATGCTAATGTCAAGCTACAAGCCTCTGACACTTACACAGTCATCCACAGACAGGGACACACCCAGTTGAGTTACATGAATGATCTCCTAGCCACTCATGAACCATCAATAGAGAGGCTCCAGCCAATTCCCCTGAGCTCCAGCCCTATGACCCAAAGCTGTATCGTCTTACACCGCTCAAGCCTTCATTGGGCAGTGCAAGTTCATTAATTATTTCGCCACTCCCTCCATGTGAAATGGAGACACACTATCCTTTGTAAACTGAGCTGAGATTTCCCAAGAACTTCAACCAAAAACATGCTGTTTTAGGTAAAATATCAAACAGATTTATTAACTACAGAAAGATAGATTTTAAGTAATTATAAGTAGCAGGCATAGAGATCAAAGTTGGCTACCTAAAAAACAAAACTAAATCCAGTCAAAAGTCTAACTTAAACACACTAAGCAAGATTTGAATCAAACAGTCTCTCACCCTAACAGATGGTCCAAGTAGCTTACAGTTCCTCAGTGCACAGACTTGACCCCTCCTTCCAGCCCTGGTGGTACTAATCTTCCCCAGTTCAAAGGCTTTTTCTTCCAGATGTTCTTCCAGGTGTTGAGATGGGGGTGGGGAGAGGCCAAGTGATGCCACTGTTTTTCTTTTTATACCTTCTTTCAGCTACTAGAAAGATTCTTGCTGTTGAATGGTGCTCAAGCAGTCTTCATTGCATACATGCCTTCTCTAAGAAGCCTCCTTTAGCACCCATCTGGCCAGTGATGGGTGCTCCTTTATCCTTACTGAAAGTCTGTCTGTGGGCGTTTTCCAACCTCCCGACTTATTTCAATAGCACGTATAGTGATATTTTGTAACTTCACATACGATGACAGTACATACAATCCAATAGGATATTAGTGTTCAACAAATTGACTTTTAAAATGATACCTCACAAGGCATGTATTTGTACCACACGTATCATCATCATATCACAGTGGTGAATATGGGGATTCCAGGGTGCTACTTTGAAGTACAGAGTGTCAGAGCAACATACTTGCTTCAACATATATGAAGCCTTTAATGTGGTCTCTAATGCAATGTAAAGTTACAGTAGTGTTGATATTTTTATTTGTTGCGATGGAGGTTTTCCTTTTGGATCCTGTCACCCGTCAGGCTATAGAATGTAAATGAATCCTCTTTACCGTTTCATGATTCACATTGGATTGTTTTATTCTTACAAATGAGAACTGGCAAGTTTTGTCACATTTTAGATGCAATCTCAAGGTGTCTTCACTGGTACCTGGGTCTGAGCACCTGGGTTATCCTAGTTCAGATATGAGCATTCCTATAGCAAAACCCTACCCATGTTACTGTGACCTCACTGTTTCTGCTCTCCTGTGTGTCTTTGGGGGCCTTTCCTGTGGTTCTTTGTGCTGAGATGCTCTAGGAGTCTTTCCTAGTCAATTGTGTCTATTGCGGGAGAATCTGTCTGTCCTTCAGGAGGAATTGTGGGAAGGCATTGGAGGACTATCAGTGCTCAAGTGATTTTTTGCCTGTATCCTCACTGCAAAGCGAGTGGGTCAAAGTAGAGCTTTGCCTCTAATCCACTCCACAGCTGGGTCAGGTAGCCCTGGCTAAAAGCACTTCTAAACCTGGGTCAGAGATTTTTCTGTGTGGATGGTAGGTGGTTTGGGCGAAACCTGTGTAAGAGCCTGGGTTAACTGTGCAGTCAACGCGTACCCTTAGTCTATGTCTATATTGGGGGGAAAGGTGTGTTATAAACATGAGGTAACTAATGTGTTTGAAATCCTGATATAGGCAGGGCAAGTGATAGTTTTACCATGTGTTAGCAGATTAAGGTAAATTTGAGAGTAAGGTCTAGAGTCTATCTAGGAGACCTAAACACATGTTAAAATGATAGCTGCTTTATCTACACTAAGGGTGAAATCCTGGCCCCATTTAAATTAATGATGATTGACTGCGGTAAGGTTGGAATTTCATTCTAGTGTTTTGACCTGTGTTAGCTAGCACATACATTCTTCATACTGAAGACAAGGTCTTGCATTCAATGCACATGCAATAAAATTGGTCATGTGACTTATTGAAAACACACCCAAACAGAGAAAATTTACCCCTGATATGATGCTTGCACTTGTTTCAGTTGTGAAACCTGCATGTGTCACGTTTTCTATGTACCGATATAACTTTTAAGTGTAGGCTTTGCAGCCCATATATCTCACACTGCTCATCTATCTTAGTGAAACATGGGCACCCCTCGCTACTACCACTTGTAAAGAAAGTGTGACCATTAAATTGAGTTACGATGGATGTTAATTTCCTTTTTAGGAATTAATGTATTCATGTAGTTCGTGTCCGTTGACCCCATAGCAGCTTGCAGGCTGGATATGTAAATTGCAAGCTACAGAGGATGACTGATCTATTAATAGATGGGATCTGATACCCGTAAAAATGAATGCATTTAATGTTGCATGAGAGTGGTTGGTTTGAATTTTGAAGGAGCCTTCAAAGGGATATCTTACTTGGCATTCAGTGTCTCAGGCCATTTTATTACAGTAGCAATAGAAGTGAGGAGACCTCATGGCTTTGGACGGTTGGCCTGTGACCTACTTCACTTGAGCATTTTCTTCACCTGGCATTATTTGAAATAAAGTGTGAGAGAATTTAAAAATGATGCAACAGTATTTTAAAAAGCAGTTAATAAACTTCAGTCTAAGTTCGCCTTCTTCCAACTCTTAGTTCAAGAGACTGTTGGGTAGCTTAGGTCCCACATTTAATAGTTTCAATTTGTTTTTTGCAAAACCAAGTATCGATAGAAATAATTTTATTAATGGTTTTAATTTGAGGGAGAAAGCAGGGGGCGGGGAAAGGATCCTTAGGACTCAAACGTTCCCTTGTAGCATTTGCAACACAGATATGGAAGTGCTGTACTACTGCATTGGGACCAAGCAAAACTGACCAGTTTATTTTTATTGTCCCAGCCAGGTGCAATTTAACCAACAGCCCTGACCGTGAATAAAAGCACCTTGGACTTATTTTGTAACTCTCATTCTAAGCAGCTAACATGGTATAGTGAGAGAGGTAAGGAAATGCTGTTGTGGATTCTTAAATATGGACTGAAATCCTGGCCCTATTTAAGTCAATGAGAGTTTTGCCACTGACTTCAGTGGGATCAGGATTTCACCCGTGATTTGTAAGTTGACAGTGTCTCTTTAAACTTATAGAAAGAACAGGAGTACTTGTGGCACCTTAGAGATTAACAAATTTATTTGAGCATAAGCTTTCACTCAAATAAATTTGTTAGTCTCTAAGGTGCCACAAGTACTCCTAGTCTATTTGCGGATATAGACTAACATGGCTGCTACTCTGAAACCTGTTGTTTTAAAAGTGTAGATATGAAAATGTTTGAGTCCTTTGAGCCGGATGTTATTACAGGAAATGTGCATAGGATACATTACTTCCTCGGAAAATATTTGTGGTAAATTTCATTTTTCAAGAGTATGATATTGTTATAGTTAATCAGACATTTTGGGCCTGTGTTCTGAAGTAGCTGCTGCATCTTTTTTTTCCTTTCTACACTGCAAGATGAATGCACTGGTTGTTTTCAGAAAACATGGGGAAATAGGCATCTGCATACTAGCATCTGGGCTGAGTATGAGTCACCAGCCTTCCATGAGGCCCGAGCCCGGAAGGTGTCAAAGTACACCCCATTGGCTGAGACCCTGAGAGCCCAGGGCTTCGAGGTCCAGAAACATGCTCTGATGGTGGGAGTCCTGGGCCCGTGGGACCCCCACAACGAGCTGGTTCTGAGAGCATGCGGAGTCAGTCGACGCCACACCCGACTCATGAGACAGCTCATGGTGTCTGACACCATCAGGTGGTCCAGAGACATTTATACGGAACACATCATGGGACACCGTCAATACCACATTGAGTAATTGAGACTGCTGACCAGGGAAATAACCCACTTCCTTCCCTGATGAACCAAGGGACACACCCCAACCCTGTACTCATTCGCTACATTGAGACTGATTTGGACTCCTTATACATTCCTTGGGTGGCATTCCCGAGCCCACTTATCCACGGACACTTTAAAAACTCTTGCACCCCAATCTGGGTCTTTGCCGGTTATGTGATATTTATGCATCGCTTCACCCTTGCAACCGATACCTGTAATCCCTCATAACTCATGCCTGACCCCAGATGTACAGTACCTTCCCTCTTAACTTGTGTCTATTTAATTTCAAACGTTAACTTTTTAATAAAATTTTTGTCTATAGTTCGCAAATACATGGAGAGAGAATGGCTTTGAAGGAGTACAGCGTGATTAAAGTTTGTGTGTCAAAGAGAAGGGGAGATATTTGACTGGAGCAATTCTTTCTCTAGTGTCTATGAAAGGGTCTTCATAATATTTTAAAGATGCAGATTGAGAGTTTAATTTTTTAAAAACTGGAATGTTGAATCCAAGCTTAGGTAACGAACAGCCAATATCTATCTAGTTGAAAACGCACCACCTATGAGCAGGCACTTTGCTGTCAAGCAGCCTCCCTGAACGTGACCTTTCCAAAAGGCTGGTGGGTTTGATCACACAGAGTTGGTCTGAGAAAACCCCATTGTTATTGTAATGATGTGGGACTCTTGTGTACACACACTGCATCTATCCTGCTGACTGACCTGTTCTCACATGCTAATGCTTGGAGGTTAGCTGGAACAATGTCTCTGTTTGGCATTGTCAGGAAATGAGCACAGCTTAATATATTTCAATAAAGAAAATTCTACTTCTTGGGGAGCAGGGGACAGTAACAACAACAAAATTTCAGTGTGAAACGGTTGTTATCTGCAGATGGCACTGCTCCATTGTGCATATTCTCAGTGTTAAAGAGCAGTGAATTTGTTTTTTTAAAAAAAGAGGCAGATATGGGTGTTTGGTGATGTCTGGCCTTTAAAGTAGACGCTCTTCCCAGTAGTAAATCCTCACAATCTGCCATTGACTACTGAAGTAAGCCCCTCTTTTAATTTGCAAAAGCAGCTGTGTTTGTTCGCATTGGCATCAGTTGAATGTGCGGGCAGAACCAGCTGCTTTGCAACAGTGTCCTCCTGCTGTTGTTTAGCCTTGGGTTACTGGGAATCCTGAATTAACACATTTATGGGCCTGATCTTGACCCGGGTGCAGGTAAAACTCCCCCTGAGATCCGTGAGAGCTGCAGGTACTCAGCAGCTCCTGATTCGGAAATCAGCCACTTCTTTAAGTTCCTGAATATAAATAACTTCAGGTGGCCAAGTTTATAATTTTTGGCCAAGTTGGGAGTCTGTCTTCTAATCACATTTCTCTTGAGGGGGTAGGGAAATGTTTCCAAATGGTTAATTTGTTGAAGTCCAGCCCAAAGCAGTTGGGAGGCCATTAACCCCTTCCCTTCCAAGAGCCACTAAGGTGGTATGGCTTTCATATGGTTACAGAGAATTTGCCAATGAAGGGCTTCAAGAGCATGAGTGGGTAGCTGCAAAAACAAAAAACACCTCCTAGGAGGTGAGCCACAGACCCTAGAACAGCATTCTGTTGATTGTATTGAGTACTACAGAGAGAGTGTGTCATTGCCTGGACTTTCGAACTCGACCTTACAGGCCATCACCCACTCCTCTCCATTTCCACTGCAGTCCAAGTATAAGGCGAGAGACAGTGGACAGATGTCGGAGCTTGGAGGGCAGAAGTACGAAGAAACAACGAGACAATTGGTGATATGCAGGTGGTCTTAGAGTGAAGCATCTCAGACCCTAAAAGGTAATTCCCTGAAAGCCACATTTGCCCTCTTCCCTCCTTGCCACCAGCACGCCCCGTTTAATGACTCCTAAAACCCAGCTTGATGTTTCCAAAGTCGTTTTTACTTTAGCTGCTTCCTCTTTGAGGTATTAGAGGTTATAACTGTGGTGATCAGGCCTGGTCCATTAAAAAGGGCACCATAATTTTCACTGCTTTAGTAAAGACTAATGTAAAGTAAAATTCATTCTTTTATATGTGATAGGACAGGAATGGAATGTCTGTTAGATTGACTAGACCGTTATACTTGCCTGCTTTGCCGCAATGAAGAATGATATGTACAATGAAACGTTTAGCATAGGAAAGACAAGGAAAAGGCACACACGATGTGTAAAGAGTGGGCATATATCAGTTTGTATAACATGCTTTGAAAGTGTGTTGTGTTCCCCTTACTGGCTAATACATGGAGCAGATGGTAGCCTACTACTGGTGACAACTAACAGCCGTGGTTAACTCATGTGAGAGTGGGCTGTGCTATGCTGTGAAGGATCTGGGTTCAATCCTTACTGATGGCCGAAGGTCGTTAAATTTGCAACAAAAACTTTTATTGTTGTAATGGGTTGAATCAAAACATAAAATCCCAACCTTTTCCAATGCTGGGAATCCTCCGGATTCAGGTAATATGTTCCAGTCTCTAAATTTGGATATTGCTTCTGGTCTATTGTGTGTGTGATTCTACATGTTTCAAATCCCCAAGGTAATTCTTGTTGCAGGGGCTAGTTCCTACTTAGTGAGACAGACACAGACGTTGTCCTATATCTCCTTCTCTGTGGGTGCAATTGACTTACTGTCAGTCCATTTACTGTACAGGGCCTGTCTTCAATAGATGGGCAGTCAAGGTAAAAGCCTTGCTGGCTGTGCAGCCTGAACAAGTGTGTCCTGCTATTCTGCCCCTCATAGGGAACCTACAAGTTCAGTGATGAGCAGATCCTGGTCGTGCCTCTCTGGGAAAATGACACCCACCTCCTCTTTGCTGTCATTAATTGTCAGCTCCTGGTTTCAGGGATCGCTGCTCAGGAATCATTTTTTGGAGGATTGAGACTCGGTGGATTGACGGGGGTATTGATGCTGGCATGGTGGAGGGAGTTTGCCAGCCATGATGCACAAGAACCATTGGTTGGTGGTGTTCTGATTAATCTAGCTCATGAATGGAGTGGCTCTTCCTGGACTCTTCTGTGATATGGTGCAAGCCTGCGTACAATGAACGGTTAGGGTTGCCAGTTTTGGTTGGACATATTCCTGGAGGTTTCATCACATGACATATTTAATTAAAGATTAATCTTTAATTCCTGGAGACTGGCAACCCTACGTGGTGAGAAGTCCTGCAGCCAGAGAGATCTGCGGTTATGGAGGGTTTTCTGTATTAAACTGCATTGTATCCTACAGGATCAGGATGTAGTTGAGAAGGAGAAGACCTATTAGATTATTCGATCTGGCCTGCTATAAAGAGCAGAATGTAGTCCACCAGTAGCATCCCCCAGATGATGGCATCACGTCCCAGTGGACAGGACACGGGTTTGGAGCTGAGAGTTCTAGACTCAGCTCTGCCATTCTTTTGGCACCTTAGTTGTGTTTTGTTCATCTGTAAAATGGGGTAGTGACGCTGACCCTCCTTCGTACACTTCTTTGAAACCTCTAGATGGAAGACGTTAGGTATGTGTGTGGGTATTATTTGTACGTTTGTTACACTGACACTACACTGTACCCAGGGCCAGCTCCAGGCCACAGCGCGCCAAGCGCGTGCTTGGGGCGGCACACCGCGGAGGGCGCCCTGCCAGTTGCCAGGAGGGCGGCAGGCGGCTCTGGTGGACCTCCCGCAGGCATTTCTGCGGAAGGTCCGCTGGTCCCGCGTCTTCGGTAGACCTCCCGCAGGCGTTTCTGCGGACGGTCCGCTGGTCCCGCGGCTCCTGTGGACCTTCCGCAGACACGCCTGCGGCAGCTCCACCAAAGCGCGGGACCATCGGACCCTCCGCAGAAACGTCTGCGGGAGGTCCACCGGAGCCGCAGGACCGGTGAGCGGCAGAGCGCCCCCCGCAGCGTGCTGCCGTGCTTGGGGCCCTGACTACCTCTGCTTTTGACTTTCAAGCACTGCTGTAGTATGCAACGTTAAGAGATGTTAATTACTATGGTTCGCTGTTTATTTTTTTGCCAAAAATTAACAAATAGGTGGCTGCCTTGTTGGGATTCCCTCCGAGACCTGTTTCCCAAGAACTCAGTTCAACTCCAGCCTTCATCACTGAGGTATCTAAAGACAGCGATGCTATGCTGAGTTGATCAGACTCAAACACAGCGGGGAGGGATGCAGGGCACATCACAGCTCCAAAGTTGCACAGAAACTTTCTCCCTTTACATGCATTACCCATCTGATTGCATTCACTATACGTTGCATCACACATTTTTGGATTGGCTTGGTTACTTTGCAGGAACCAATCCCTCTGTGCAGCATGCACTGTGATTTGACTTCTTCTTTACCTCTCTCTACGTTCCATGTCCCTTGTTATCTAGTTCATAGTAAATAGGGCCCTCAGCGTTCTCCCTCTGATCTTAGTTCGTTCAGACACTCTGTCTTCGCCTACTGACCTATTTGCTTATTTTATTGAGCACAAACATTCTGTTTTCAACCTGATGATTCATTTACATCCCTAATTCTGTCTTCAAAATGATGCCTCCATGTGTTAATTACTGATGTCAGGCCAGCCCTCAGCTACATGCTTTAGTAGAACCCTCTCTCCCCCCACCCGACTTTCACTGTCCTAAGGTAGTTCTATAGCTATTGCAGTTCTGGAACTGACCCGGGGGGCAGAAGTGTCATTTTCTAGTACATAGAGCAAGGATTGTGGGAGGAGTCAGTGGTGAGTTCTTTTCCCTTCTCTGCTACAGACTGAATGTCTGCTACAATTAAATACCTGCTGCTGGCCTGTGCCAGCTGACTCGGGCCAGCTGCTGGTGTTTAATTGCAGGGTAGACATACCCTCTGTGATCATGGGCAGGCCAAGCAGACAGTTTAGATTAGGGGATTGAGCACAAGGTTTGTAGACTGGCCGCCTTCATCCTAAACTCGTCCCTGCAAGTGACCAAGTGTGTCCTTGGTCAAATCACTTAACTCTGCTGTCTGGTTTGCTCGTGAGTGGAGTGGGGATAATAATAACTTGGCTCACAGGTTAGTTAACAGTGTGCAAATGCTGGCGACAGTTGTGTTTTATTAAGTGCAGAGATGAGGATAAATATGGGCATGACATCATTTGCAGCCTATCAGAATGCTTCAACAGTACGAGCTGAGAAACCATTTCCTTAATGGGCTCTAATGAGCTCCTCAGGTGGTTCATGTGCCTGTAGATCATGATAGCCCTTTACTGTAGCTTTTCCTGGCTTTGTGGGATTTCATGAGGTGCACAGTACAGATACTGGAGGAAAGAGCAGCTTTCATCACTCATAGGGTTGAACAGCTATATCCAAAGGGAACTAGCTAGTATTTTAAATGTGCTTGACTGAAACCCACTTCCCTGACGTGCTCATCAAATGTGAGCGCCTGACATGTCATGGTTCATCTTTAATACAATACTTTGCTTGGCAACAGTGATTTTCATGGATTTCCTGTTCATTTCTACAAGACAAATGCCTTACGTACATGGGGTGTGTATGGGCTTGGATTGGGGTCCTCTTGTCAGGAAAGTGACCTTTTGGCTAAAGTCAGTGCAGTGTCAATTTTATACCTGACACATCTTCTGTCTGTAATTCCGTGCACTTGGACTGAAAATTTCATTTGAGGATGTCAATGTGCTTTATATAATCTAATTTAGCCTCACAACATCCCTGTGATTGTCCTAATTTTACTGATGTGGTAGGTGAGGCAAAGAAGGGTGAAATCATAGTTACTACATAGTTACAAGATATTCTTTCAATGAGATATTTACCCAGTGCCGCAAAGTGAGTTAATGTCAGAACAGAGCTCAGAACTCCTGCCTCCCTGTCCTCTCCCCTATTCTTCCTAAACCAGCCTCTCTGATCTAACAGGTCTCTTACAACTACCACAGTCCTATGGGGAACCGAGGAATTTCCATTTTCTCAGCCTATTTCCTTAGCTCCAAACATCCCATCATTCCCTGCCAGAAAAAGTATTTTTTGCTTAAGATAGTGGAGCACCTACTATGTAGCTCAGTCTGTGACTTTGGTGTGGCTTCCTCCTTCAGCCAATAATTTCATAAATGGCTAGTTCACAGAATGGACTCTGCATCGGCATTCCCCGGGCAAGGCTAAAATGTTTTTTTTAATAGAGTGGGGACATCAGACCAGCTGCCTGGGTTTGTGTCATTGGAGTGCTCTGTACCTGTGTACATGGAAATAGTGAAAATGCCAGTAGATGGCACTCAAGAATGCATAGCATGATTTTTGGGTTTTCTAGGATCACTCAGACTTGCTTTTCTCCTCTGCAAATGATTTCTTCTCTGCAGCTCTTTATAGTCTGAAACTCCACGCCTTGAACTGTGTGGCGTGGCTCCATCTTGCCTGTTCAGTTACTGTTGGTAGCTAAGGTTGGGTCACTGGCTATTGGTGCGTGAGGCAGCTGCTGCTGTTACACAAAGGTGGGGTGTGTGGCTACAGTGATCAAAGGTCATCCTTTCTCGAAAGGTGGTGCTTAGGATGAGAGGCTGATGAAGGAACTGCAGAGAACAGATTCTGTTTATTGGGTTCTGCCAAATTTTTATGCTTGAACTAGTTTGCTTGTACATACAAGTTCTCCAAGCCCTATTGAGAAGAACACCACAACTGGGAGATTTTCTAGGCATGGTGCTGCTGTTTGTTACTGGAGCTTTTATAAAGTATTTGTAATAAATTGGCTGTATTTCATGTCTCTTACTGGCAGCTCTACAAAGAGGTTAAGAGCCTACTACTGCTACCACACAGTGGAGTTATTCCTTGAGCTTAAGAATGGTAGATTTGATAACGGTTCTAGCCCCACTGATAACGGGGTTGGAGGGTGTTGCACATTAGTAATACAACCCTCTTCTCCAGTCACAGTGTGCCTGGCTTCAGTTTTTGTCACAAACCACAAAGCAGGACCATGTTCTCTGCAGCTCACGAACCTTCTGGTGAACCTGGGCCAAGTTCTGGGGCTGATTTATGGCTTTGGATAGAAACTCAAGTTAAAACATTGATCAGCTTTTCCTGATATCAAGTCTCTTCTGCGTTGGACTTGAGCTTGTTCTAACCAGCTCTGGGCCTGATCTGAGCACCCCAGAACCCCGAGGAAGTTGGGTTCCACAATCAGGACTTCACAGCTGATACGTCTGTCTAATAGGACCAAAGCAAAATTTCAGCTCTAACCTGCCTCAGACGAAAGCCCAAAGGAAGCCAAGCCCTTGTTGAAGTATCACCATCAAATGGACTTGCACCAGTCTCTGTTACTCAATCAAGTTTGCTTTGATAGTAGGGACAAATTTTCAAAAACGCCTCAGGAATATAGGAGCACAAGTCCCATTTCTTTACAAAAGGGCCTATGCTCCTAAGTCACTTGGGCCCAGATCCTTGAAGGTAATTAGATACTAACTAATTCTCATTGATTTCAGTGGAATTTAGGTACTTAAATCCCTTTGAGGATCTGGTCCTTAGACACTTTTGTAAATCTTCCCCTATAACTTTCTTAACTTCTTTTTTTTTTTTTTTTTTTTTTTTTTTTTTTTTTGTATATCTTTGTTCGGGCCGCCAGCAGCCTCTAGACCTGAACATCTGGAAATTAACATGTGATTTGTTGTTGTGATCCGTTCGCTCTGTCTGAGGGCAACCCTCCCTGTTTATGGTCCGTTTTTCATCATGAAATCCTTCTAACCCCTCCCTCCCCCAGCTTGTCGCAGAGGGCTGGGAAAGTTGACACTGGTGCATTATGTTCCCTGTCTGAATTGTTGTGGGGTTGTGTTTATGTGAGGAAGGTCTCAAGACAAGACGACCACCGGGCAGGGAAGGGTGGGGCTTTTCAATCTGTCTCCATTCATCCCCTGTGGTGGTGGGTGGGAAGGGCCTTGTTTTCATGACCGGATTTAGGAGGAGGTTTTTGTTTTGTTTTTTTAGGCTCCTTTTAGACTGCCGCGCTGGGCCGTGAGAGTACAACAAAGCGGAGCATGCATGTGAAATTCATAGGGCCAGAGCACTCTGAGTCTGGCAAAGGGGAATGACAGAAGGGGGAGTTACTCTGCCAGATGCAGCCATTCCAGATTCAACCCGGAGACCATCTATCATTTCTCCAGCTGAGGGGTTTTACCCACAGCTCCAGTTAATGATGACCTGTGTGAGGGGGAACCTCACTGGGGCTGGGGAACAGAGGGCAGCCACAGCCTTTCAGCCACAGACCATTCTGGCAGCACCGATAAAATATGTAAATCCCACTCCATTGTGACACCCGCTTTGCCCTCCTCCACTTCCTTCTTCATTTGGCACCTCAGCCAATGCTGTCGGCTTCTGGGGCAAAACCCCAGTCAAAGCCTTCTCCGACGCAAGGAGGTTTGCTGCGCATGAAACCCCCTGAGTTCTGGATTTCAGCATGATCCCCGAACAGCGGCCTGATGCTCATGAGTTCTCTGCCCACATTGCAGGGCTGCGTCTCTTGCCCAGTGATCCCGAAATGATGCTAGAAATACCCCCTGAGGTAGGAGGCCAGGAAGGTCCTGCAGGAGTGTCAACTCACTAAGCTAGCCTGTAATAGCCTTTCATATGTGCTTTCCTTTCTTACAGCTTGGTCAGAGCAGCGGGAACCCATAAGTTAGGCCGCAGTTCTCAAACTGTGGGTCAGGACCCCAAAGTACATCACAACCCCATTTTAATGGGGTCACCAGGGCTGGCTTAGACTTGCTGGGGCCCAGGGCCGAAGCCCAGGCCTGAGGGCTTCCGTTGTGGGTGGCAGGGCTCAGGTTAAAGGCCTCCGGTCTGGGGGCTGAAGCCCTTGGGCTTTTGGCTTTGTCCCCGCGCCTAGGGCAGCGGGGTTTGGATGGGTTCAGGCTTTGGTCCCCCTTCCTGGGGTCATGTAGTAATTCTTATCACAAGTGGATCATGGTGCAATGAAGTTTGAGAAGCCCTGGATTAGTGCATGCAATAATCCAGCAGTGAGAGGTCTTGATTGCAGGTCTTTCCAGTTGGACCAGGCTCTTTGTGCTAACACAAGGATTGGCACGTCCTAGACCCTGTGCATGCCGCTTATGAAATCTTGCTGTGAATTTTACAAAGCTTCCTTTCTAGGAATAATAACCTCTAGCTCTTTCATCCATAGATCTCAAAGGGCTTGACAAAGGAGGAGCAGTGTCATTATCCTCATTTTACATGTGGGGAAACTGAGGCACCGGACAGCATAATGACTTGCCCAGGGTCACCCAGCAGTCCAACGGCAGAACAGGGAATAGAATTCAGGTGTTATGAGTCTCAGTCCAGTGACCCGATGGCTAGATGCAGCCAGGACTTGGACAGTTGGCTGCCATGGGGAATTTAATGGCCATCTTTCTTCTTCCAGTGATGGGGAGGCTGCCAGGATGCTAAGTTTTTTCATAAGTATGACTCCGCTTAGTGTTCCCAGTCCACTGCCACAGCATCTGCTTGCTCTTCGAGTCTGTGGCGTATATTTTTGTATTAGCAACGTAGAGTTAAAGCAGAATTCACTTTCCTGTGATTCCTCTCAGAAGCTGAGTGGTCATCTTTCCCTCTTCTTATTCTCCATGCTCAGAAAGCAGCTCAGTAAGTGTTTGCCGCCATACTCACAATGCCAGACATTGTCAAGAACTCATTGAAGGCATCCAGATTATCCTCTGCTTATTTGCATAAGAAGATTAACCAGCCTGTGGTATGTGGTGGTCATGCCTCCGCCTTCCCATGTGAGACACCTAGATTTGGGAATGAGAAGGAGCTGCGCTTCCCAGAGGTGATGCATAACGGGGCCAAACTACAGACCTGGCACATGCTGTCCTTTTGACAGTTGCAGCTGATCCAGTCTAACAGCAGCCCTTGCTGGGCAGTTCAAAGGAGTGGGTGTTTCCTAGAAGCTAAAGATGGAAGGAAAGATTAGATCAGCCAGTACATCTGGCTGGTACAGGATTGTTCCATCAGCTACCTGTGTAATGTGTGGCCATTCCCAAGTGATGGGATTTGCATTGTTTCCCTTGGGAGGTATCTCATTGTCAGGAAGTTTTTCCTGATACTGAACTCAGTCCCTTTCTTAATTTCATCCCTTTGCTCTTAAGTGGCCCATCTAAATAATTCCTCTCCTTCCTCGGCGTTTGCTCTGCTCAGATACTCATAGACTGTTCTGTTCCCTGCCTTGAGTCACCACTTAACCGCTATGCATATTTTGGATTGTTTAACCTTTCCTCGTTATTAATGGATTCCCTCCAGCATGCTTGTGGACAGGTGCTAAAGAAGAAGAGAGGGTTGGGTGAAAATTGAGTGCAAGCCTCCTTCGGAGCTGGAAAGGTGTTTAAAAAGTGGGCTACGTTCTCTTGTCCGGATGCGTTTCAGCGTTAGCCCCAAAAGTCTCACGAACACTGATAGCTGTAGCTGTGCATCTGCCCCCTGCACTGAGCCAAGAATAATTCATCTTCTCTCTCTCCCCCCACTCCATATGTAACATGCTCTGCATATGCCCAGACTGGCAGACGGAAGAGCAAGAAGCGGTTATATTTGCAATTATGATTCTTCGTGGGCTCATCTGTCCTGTGAAGTTGCAATGTTCAAGCTTGTTGGTTTCTGCAGCGTGGCCGTTCTGGAGTTCCTTACAGGCCCTCATGTTCTTGATTTTTTCCTCTTCCTGCTATTTTTCCATTATAATCACTGTGACATGGATAACAACATTTCCTGCTTCCTGTGGATACCTGTAAAATGTCTCCAACACAGATAATTTCCCGGTGGCATTTTTGGCTTTAATCTCCTTTAGCTCCTCCGTAGGACTTTCCCTCCACTTGGCCTGTTGTTTGGCACTTTTGTTTTTTGTCCTTTCCTGTTAAGCTGCTGTGCAGCCCCAGAACTGCTTAGCAAGGAGAGGGAAATTATAAGCAAGTAATCAGAGAACAGGTAGCTGAATTCTGCTAAACTCTCTAATCCTCCCTCTGTGCTTGGGTAAATTACTTAACCTCTTTGCCTCAGTTTCCCCATCTTTACAAGCAGACTGCTTTTTCCCTAGCTCACAGAGGTGTAATGTTTGTAAAGAGCATAATTTGTTATTTCAAAGTACAGTGCATGCCAAAGACCTCTGGCATAAACACATTAGGTTGAGTACACCCGAGTCCCTAATCTAACTTGTGATCCCCTTTGAGGTCTCTAAATTCTCTCTTGTCTAGTTCCTTTTTTTTCTAACTTGGTTTCTTCTCTGAGCAAAATCCCTTTTTTATATATACTGCTTGGTTTTGTGCTGTTGTTGCAATGTGCTTTTAAATATATTCTATTTTTATAATATTTGTTCAGCACAAGAAGCATCAGGTGTGCGGGGAAGAAAAGCTGCTTCTTGAGCAATGGCACAGATGGGCATCTTACACAAGGTGATGGAAACCCTCAAAAGGCAGAATGGGGGAATGCTATGAGATTCAGTCCAGTTCTTTCTGGATTGCATTTGCTTTTGAATGCGGTATTCTGTTGTAGCCTTCTGAGCCCCTGTGACATCCAGAGTGGCACATATGGTAAATACATTTCCAAGCATGTCGGACATGATCTTCAAATGTTAATTTAAGTCAATCGTTAATATTAAGATATACGAACATCTTAAAGCATTTGACAAACATTAATGAATTAAGCCTCACAGCTGCCCCGGGTGGGAGGTGTCTTCTTACAGATGGGGAATTGTCGTCTTCTTACAGATGGGGAATTGAGGCTCAGAAAAGATACGTGACTTGTCCCAGGATCATGTAGTTAGTCACTGACAGAGCTGGGAACAAATTCCAGGTCTCCTGGTTCCCCATCTCATGCTTCACCCACAGATCCTCCAGTTACGTCTTTGTATATGCAATTCTAGCCCTAGGTATAGGGTACTAGACTGGGAGTGAGGAGACTGGGTAATACTCACAGCTTTGCCATTGGCTCACAGTGTGACCATGGGTAAGTCATTCCCCCCCATCCATGGTTATGTCTACACAGGAAAAAAAGACCCATAGCAGTGAGTCTCGGAGCCCAGATAGCTGACTCGGGCTTGTCATGGGGCTCACGCTGCGGGGCTAAAAATAGCAGTTTAGATGGTTGGGCTGAGGCTGGAGCCCCGGGCATTGAAACCCAGTGAGGTGAGGAAGAGTCTCAAGCTGGGACTTCAACACGAGCCTGAACAGTTACACGGCTATTTTTAGCCCTTCAGTGTGAACCTGAGTCAGTTGACCCAGGCTGTGAAACTCACTGCCATGGTCTGTCTATCTGCTTTTTCCCTTTTGTGGATGTATCCTATTGCCTTGGTCCCATCTCTCTCCCTCGTCTCCCCCCTGTGAAATGGGTGTGTCAAGGTTTTTTCCCCACTTTGAACTTTAGCGTCCAAAAAGTGGGGACCTGCATGGACCCTTCTAAGGTTAATTCCTAGCTTAGATCTGATAACGCTGCCACCAGCCAAAATATAGTGTTTGGCACACTTCCTGTTCCCCCAAAACCTTCCCTGGGGAACCCAAGACCTAAACTGCTTGGGTCTTAAAACAAGGAGAAATAAACCATTCCCCCTCCTTCCCCCCACCCCAGAATTTCCCCTCCCTGGGTTGTCTTGGATCTTAAAACAAAGAAGAATTAACCATTCCCTTCCTTCCCCCCTATAACCAATCCCTGGTGAGTTTAGACTCAATCCCTTGGATTCCAAAACAAGGAAAAAATCAAACAGGTTCTTAAAAAGAAAGCTTTTAATTAAAGTAAAAATTATCTCTGTAAAATCAGGAAGGTAAATGTTTATAGGATATTCAGTTTCATGTAGACTAGAGGGACTCGCCCCCCACCCCCCCAGCCTGAGATTCAAAGTTACAGCAAACAGAGGTAAAAATCCTTCCAGCAAAATACACATTTACAAGTTAAGAAAACAAACTTAAGACTAATCCGCCTTTCCTGGCGAGTACTTACTATTTTGAAACATGAGACTGATTCAGAAAGATTGGAGAAAACCTGGGTATACGTCTGGTCTCTCTTAGCCCGAAGAGTGAACAGCGAACAAGACAAACAGCACAAACAAAGACTTCCCTCCACCAAGATTTGAAAGTATCTTGTCCCCCCATTGGTCCTCTGGTCAGGTGTCAGCCAGGTTCACTGAGCTTCTTAACTCTTTACAGATAAAAGAGACATTAACCCTCAACCATCTGTTTATGACAGGGTGTGATAATCCAGCTCTGAGCTCTACAGATGAAGATGGTGCGAAGTGATGCTATGTAAAATCCAAACCATGTCCCATGTTAAAAATGTTGCTTCACCTTAAAATGCTGGTTGCCTCCTGCCAGGCTGGCTTGAGCCACTGCTCTTGAGCCACAGCTTTTAATTCTTTTGGCGTTTTTGAACTTTTGTTTTTCCTCCGCTTGGTTTTGTTGAGCATCCCCTTGGGGGATGAGTTTTCAGGTGTCTGGCATCTGCCTGCTGCTGATTGAGTTGCTCAGAGTTCTTGAGAACTCGGTGGACTGGGAGCAGAGAAGGTCCGCATGTGAAGGGATTAGAAGGGGATGGAAGATGGTAATGGTGTCTGCTCTGGGATGCTTTTCTTGCTCCTGGATTAAAATTCGTGCTGTGTCACTCACCACTCTTTATAAGGGCTTGTCAAGTGATGTGGGAGGCTATTCTGTCTCTGCAGTTGCCCTTTGTACCATTCTGCTTTCTGTCCGCCTCATTTACCTCCTTATTCTTTCATTCAAGCAGCATCTTTAGCTCTTCCCCATTCATGTCTCCTTTTGCTCTCTGCCCCAGGTAACACTTTCTTGCCTTCGGTGCCATTCATCTCCCCCCTGCTCATTCACATCTCTGCTTTCCTTTGCTTCATTCATCCTTGCATTCTTTTTGGTCAATCAAGGGGGTCTTCTCCTTCTCCGCTCTTACCCGGTCCACCCTTTGTGCCTTACAATCTTCCCTCCACGAGCAATGGTTGATGGAGGTGGTCAGTAAGGACACTGTGCTGAAAATTGCTCCAACTGGGGGGCCTAACCTATCCCCAATAATAGCCCACTGGAGCTGCACCAGGATGATTTGGCTCAATATATGTTTTACTCAGTAGGCTAAAAGATTTTCCAAGTCCCTTCCCCTCCTCCACAAATGTGTAGATGTGTGGGCTATCTGCCAGGGGAATGTAGTGAATAGGAAGCACACTGCAATTCACTAATACAAAGCTACTGGGGCTTGCCTTCCTTTTCATTCCCAGTTC
Organism: Chelonoidis abingdonii; assembly: GCF_003597395.2. NCBI lineage: Eukaryota > Metazoa > Chordata > Testudines > Testudinidae > Chelonoidis > Chelonoidis abingdonii. Next base: position 23,993,919 of record NC_133781.1, read on the forward strand.
TTTGTTTCCTTCTGTCTTGTCTTTTCCTGCTTCTGTTTGACCTCTTGTTTTAGGCTGTTTCAACTTCTCGGGCAGTTCCAAGGTATGATTCAGTGTCTGCTCTAATTTCCCATCACTAAAAAATGTAATTCTGCCTCTCCTAAGGCCTTCACATAACTGTCTCTCTCCTTTAACTGTTGCCATCACCTGTATCTTCTCCATTTCTTACATATCATTTCTATAATAACCTGCAGCCAGACCACCTGGTGCTGGGATCACATCAGATTTTGAAAGTGAAGTTGAATCAGGCCAGCTCAGGACTTGGATGAGAGTGAAGGTGATATTCAGGAAATACTATTAGTGAATCAGTCCGTAGTTCTTAATTCCAACTCAGCACCAACCCAGGACCCCAGCCTGGTGATAGCAGGCACTGTGTTGCTTTCAGACAAGACTCAGAACAACGGTGCTGATCATTTGTGATCATTTAAAGATCCCACGCGCTCTGTGAATGGGACCTCCCAACTCTTACTGACGCCAGCATTGTGTTACTCTGGTCTAATTCTACTAACGGAGCTTGCTCTGTGAATCTTCTTTGTTGTAATATGTCATGACAACTGACTGGGATGTGTGCTTTCTTGAAAGTCACCAAGATTTCCTTGCCATGTGTTGATCAAAGCACTTCTGCTTCCAATGGGGAGGCTGTTCAGCCTAGGCCATTCAGGGAAATGGGGAGCATTTAGAGAGGCCGAAGACACAGGCCAGCAGGTGTTAGAGGAGCCAAACCTCTTTTAAACCTCAGCAAGCGTTGTCGTTTTCCATGTCAATATGGAGAATTCATTATAAGCAACAAAAGAGGAAGAAATGACTAGTGAAGGCAGGGTTAAAGGAAAAAGCGTTTTGGATCTTCATAAGAGAAAGGATTCAGTTAGCAAAACAAAAGCTTATTGTTGGGGGAAACCGAAATTAAAATATCGGCAGCTGTCTCCATCGGTGGGCGATATGGAATTGTTGCCATCCAGGGCAAAGCTTTTGCAAGGAATATTTAGCACCCACTGGAGGCTTACTCCCCTTGATGACCAATTTAAAATTATTTTAAAGCAGGCAGAAATATTTCAAGTGCTGCTTACAGCCAAGCCAAGTGGGTCTGTAAGGGTGGCTCCATTAACAGCCATTCTGAATGTGGATTATACAACTAAAAGATGAGGTCTGTAGCTGCATCAGAAGCTCAGCCTGGGACCCACCCATGCATTTTCTGATGGTCTTGTGCTTAAAGGATGGAACATGAAGCTGGGATGTGTGCACACCTGGGTTCTGTTTTCCTGTGGGTCTTGTCTACGTGGCATGTTACTGCTTGGCACACTACGCTTTCAGGTAGTAGTAAGCCAAGCCGCACTCCGGGACTTTCAGTGTTCTGTAGCAGTGTCTACATGGGATATTACCATGTGGCAAGTTAGTGTGTGTATGCTCACATCCTGACTTGTTGCACAGTAACTTGCTGTGTAGACAAGTGACTTAGGAATCATTGGTTTTCAATGGGGCTTTTAAAATGATGACTTAGGCTTCTGAACCATTGAGGCATTTTGGAAATGTTACCTTCCATGCCTCAGTTTCTTCCTCAGTAAAATAGAGATCTTGTTTTGCCTCAGAACACCCCGTGACATTCTATACCTTGGGGGAGCGTCTTGTAACTCCCATGTTCCTCATTTGTATATGTAATTGTGATTTTGTACATGAAGCAGGCCGTGTGAGGTGTCGGGGAAAGGTTATGCTCTGCTGAAAGTCATTTCTCTATCCATATATGTACATCATTAATGCATATGAAGTCATGAGAATTGTGTTGTATGATTTATCACTAAAACATGCTATAAGATGGGGTATCATCCAGATATTGTCTCCCCAGAGGCAACAGCAAGGAAAGTAACCAACACGCGGGTGGGCTATCAAACAACCCATCAACAGCCATTGTCCGGCAAAGGAGCTACAATGCAATGATTCACCTCTATGAGGCTACACCAGGGGAATTGCTCATTCTTGTCTGGAGACTCAGCAATGCCCGCCAGACATGCCTGGACTTGTGTTCCCCAAGTACATGGGATTGAGGGTATGAAACAGAACACATGGGCCCCATGCTTGGCCTTTGTCCTGCCCCAACCTATGCTGCAAGCAACCAAGACACTAAGGAGAAGACTGAAGACTCCAACAGACAGGGCTGGCCCAGGTTTAAGGGACAAACCTGTATATTAAGGACTGCAATATCCAGTGGGATGAGAAAAATTTGCTTAATACAGTTGTTGCCCAGTCTAATAGGATGGAGAGTTTAGACTACTTTCTTATATTTTATTTTAGTTTGGTAACTAACTCTGACTTTTTGCCTGTCACTTACAATTACTTAAAATCTATCTTTTGTAGTCAATACATTTGTTTTACAGTTTATCTTTACAAGTGAGTTTTCCTGAAATGTTTGGTTATCTGCTCAGGTTTGCACAGGCTAGTATATATCCACTTTCCGTTGATGAAGTGGTTAATTAATTTATTAATAAATTTGCACTGCTCATCTTGAGGCTGCTGTTTTTAGAAGCTAGGCCTGTTCATTGCTTTTGGGTTTTTTCCCTCTGTTTCATACATTCATAGATTCCAAAACCAGCAGGGAGCAGAGGCTGGATAACTCCGCATCCTAGAGTTTAAAAAGAGCTGGCAGATAATGTCCTTTGGCTGTTAATGTAGATTTTCAATAAGTCTTGGAACACTGGGGAAGTCCCAGAGGACACTGTTGGGGGGATTGATCTAAGTTAAGCAACTTCAGCTGTGTGAATAACGTAGCTGAAGTCGACATATTTAGACCTACTCATCACAGTGTCTTCACTGCGGTGAATTGACTGCTGCTGCTCCCCGCATTGACTTCACCTGTGCCTCTTGTGGTGGTGGAGTACAGAGTGGAAGGGAGAGCTCTCGGAGGTTGATTTATTGCATCTAGTCTAGACACAATAAATTGACCCCCGCTGGATCAATCTCTGCCCACCAATCCGGCGGCTAGTATAGACATACCCTAACTTTGGTAGTTGCTGTTTAACATTTTCCAGTGTTACTGTTGAAATGGAAAGTGTTTCATCATCATATGACATGAATATATCATCTGGTGTTTTCCCAAATGCAGAACAGATATATTTCCTGAACACTTCTGCCTTTCTGTCTTATTATTGACCATTCTCCCATTTCTAGCTAGTAATGGACCAGAGCCATTATCTAAGTGAAAAGAATTCAGCTGCTATCTTTGGCTTTGTCTGTCTATGCTAGAAAACCTTGTATCTATATTCCAGCAATGTTTCAGCCAACCAGTGATAGCAACAGGAAGCCTCGTGTTCAAGAGGGAATAGTAAACAAAATGAAAAACCTTCCCCAGTAGTGCAGGTTTAACTAACCTGGTCATAGGAAGGGATCTGGTTATAGGAGCCTTGTCTACAGTAGTTCTCCAACAACTGTTTTTTAGCACCACTGTGAATATTTTTTGTAAAATTCCCTAGTATGCTGTGCTAGCAGTCACAGTTGTGACTATATCTAAACCCCAGTGCTTACTCTGTGCATACTAGAGTTGTGTACCGCTTGTACACGCGTTCCACCCCGAAAGTGACTGCCTTTCACTTGTAGGTGAAGTGGTTTCCCTGTATCCCTCACCTGCCTTACAGGGGTATTGAGAGGCCTAGCTAATGTTAATATAAAATATGTTGTGCTTCTCTGATGAAAAGCTGCTACAGAGGTGCAAAGTATGATTAACATTAGTAGGTCACAGTATTTAGTGTGAATATCAAATATCCAGTGTGTTTTTTTTCAGGGTGGTTAAACACTGGAATAAATTGCCTAGGGAGGTTGTGGAATCTCCATCTCTGGAGATATTTAAGAGTAGGTTAGATAAATGTCTATCAGGGATGTGCTAGACAGTATTTGGTCCTGCCATGAGGGCAGGGGACTGGACTCGATGACCTCTCGAGGTCCCTTCCAGTCCTAGAATCTATGGATCTGGTAGTTTTAAGTACCTCTCTAGTGCTCAGTTTTTGATAGTTGACCCGTAGTCTATATGGGAGAAGTAGGTTAGATTTTAATTAGACTATGGAACTCATTGCCACATCATGTCACTAAGACCAGAAACCTGGATAGATTTTTTTAAAAAACCTTGAACATTAATATCCTAAGTTATTCTCTCACGTCCCAGATGAGTGTCCTAGCCAGGCCACTCACCTACAGAGTGAGAGAATAGCAGAGCACAGACTTGAACCTGGATGTCTCACATCCCAGCTGAGCATGCTAGCCACTGGGCTACTGGCTATTTTGGGAGCAAGGGGGGTGGGGAGGAGGTCTCTCTTTGTGAAAAACTTCAAAAGTTCTCTGGTTTGTCCCACATTAAATGGGAAAAATTTAGAAATCTTGAAAATTTTTGCAGGATGGGAAAACCATTTCGTGCCCAGCTGCAGATATGGGATTACAGGGATTTAGGAATTAGCAGGCTGGATCAGACCCAATCTTCCTAAGATTTATGAAATATGCAAGAAGTCCATTAAAGTAGAAGAATGTTGTACTCTTTTCCCTGATTCTCAACATCCCTCTATTAGATCCAATTCCTCATTGAAAATAATCTCTCTATTTTTATGTTACTGTAGCACTTAGAAATCACCAACCAGATCATGGTCCCATTGTTCTAGCAACACATAGCAGGAGATGGTTCCTGCCCCAGAGAACTTGCTTTCTCAGTAGACAAGACAGGGAAAGTGTGGGAGGAGAAATGAAGGTGAAGTGACTGAGCTGAAGATCACACAGCAAATCGGTGGCAGAGCTTGGATTAGAATTCAGCTCTACTGACAGTGTCTGATTACCCTAGCCACTGGACCACATCGCCTTCCCTTATCACCAGGACCCTTGTTACCTCTGGAGATTATCTGGCAAAACGTGCCACACACCTGATACTGCAAGATTAGAAATTGTTTCTGTCTCAAAAATAAAATCATTTCTTTGCTTTGGCCCCCGGCCCTTTTTCCATTAGTCTTAATGCACTTACATTAATAATGAAAGAGGAAAAAGCAGATCTGGGGAGGGCTCAGTCTATAAACACTTCCTTTAACAGGACAACTAGCAGCATCTCATGCCATCTTTAGGGGCTCGTTGCTAATATGACTGTTTGTCTCGCTTTAAAAGCTGCATCTCACTCTCCTGGTAATGAGGCAGCCTTTACTTACCCTGGATCCTTTCTGGAGAGCCTTTTCAGCTCCAGCGTCATCAGGGCAGCGTGTTGGGTATAATTTTGTCCCATGTGGCTGTAATGCTGAATGTGATGTGGGATTGCAGGCTGATCCCTTCTGAAATGCTGCTTGCAGTGCTGCCAAAAAACTGAGCAGGAGAAAACAAGGATGGTTCTTGTAAGTGGATCATAGTGATTCCAAATGGTCAGAAAGGGTGGGCTCAAATTCAGCAAATCTACAGGGTATCTCTTGACATTGCATCCTACCCTCCCTTGCAGCAAGATCCCAACCAGCTGAGGAAGGGGTGGGAAAGGGGTTCAGATTGGAAATGAGCCTGAGGCGCTGCATTTGGATTAGTGTCCCTTCTGGTTCCAAAGTTCTGAGGCGTTTGGTTTCAGGGTTCCATTTCGGCATGTTGTAGTGACACCCTACGCTGCCAAGGTCTGATCTGGATCGGAACATCCCTAAAATCAAGGTGGGTTGAATCCCAGGTTTCACTTCAGCCTATTATAGATTTGGGCCAGCTACAATGTGGACCTGATCTGAACTTCCACTAAGTGTGGTGGAGGACAGTGATCCAGTTTGGGCCTGTCTCTAATCAGTGAGACCAGGCCCCCCTGGTTTTGATTTTGGACACCTGACTGACTGGGCTTTGTCTGTAAAAACCCAAATCACCCCCTCTCTCCCTACCCTGGGAGAGAAGGGCCAGCTCTGTTTATATTCTCCCACCATTCTGAACCTGAGGGATTTTTGCCCATTTCTCCTACTTTGCAGTTTAGGTCATCTTCCTTTCAAGGATCTGAAAGCACTTCACAAACCTAAATGAACTAAGCTTCACAGGTGTCCTGGCAAGGACGTAACCTCCATTTTACAGATGGGGAAACTGAGGTCCAGAAAGGCTGAGTGACTTGCCCAAGGTCACTCCAGAAATCTGTGGCAGTACTAGGAACATAACCCAGATCTCTGGGTCCCAGATCTGAACCTCAAGGCCATTTTTCCTCTCCGGTTAGCAATCAGGCTGGGTGGTGAAAAACATGTGCCTGTGCGTGCACCGGATCGGTGCTCCTATGGACAGTTTCAAGTGAGGTTTCAGCAGGTGGGAACATCGAGAGCAAAGAAAACAAACAAGCAGACATTTCTCTTGATCTTGTTTTGCCTCCCCCTGCTGGCCCTCTAGACAGTAATCCCTCCGAGCCAAGTTATGGCATTGGAGGAAAAGGAATAGGAAAGGTGCAAGCAGCAAGCCCCTGCTGCAACCTCCACGTTCCTTTTGCTTTATGATGCGTGCAGAGCACCATTTAGCTCTATACTGGGTGATTGCTATGCACGTCCCAAAATCTGCCCTCTGCCAGGAAAGCAGCGCTGCTGCTCAAACAGCTCTCTGCCCAAAAGACCCTCTGTACTTGGTAGCACCAAATGTTCAGCATGGCAGCTTCTCTACAGCCTTCTGCCAGGAGTTGGCGCTGTCCAGAGGGCCTGCCCAATGATTTAGTGAGGGTATTATCCCGGCACTTGGATGTTATCTGGCTTTTGAGAGCCTGTTTCCAGCCTTAAGGTTCACCTCAGGGCAAAGCAATCTAAAGCGGACTGAAAGTACACCAGGACAGCACTTAATCACTTGATGCTGGCTGTGTGGTGATGGTTAAATTCATTATTTACAGCGAGAGAGAACGAGAGAACCTCTTAGCGGATACCGCACTAATGCATCATTGTGTGTATGGTTTTCAAGGACTCAGTTTAGGTGACTATTAATTGTGTGGGGAGTGGAGTGAGTGTGTGTGTGGAGTTATCTCACAGCAAATTTTGCAACATACCACCTTCCTCCCTCTTGGACCAGTTTAATCTCCATATACCATTGTCCTGCAGCTACCAGAAGTGAGAGCAGTTTCTCTAGGCCCCTGGGAAGATAGTTGCGGACAAAGTTTTGTTACAACAGCTTCTGCTTTTGCTCTCGCCTGTGGTTTATTAGATGGGATTTGATCTGCTGCCTGGTCAGTCCTTTAATCTTTATCAAAGCAGCTAATGCTGCATATTCTATCGCTATGTGCAGAGATAATAAAATATTGTGTGAGCTCAAGCTGAGTAGCAGCATGAAATTCGGAGACTGATGAAAGCTAGAGATGCCAGCGTAGTGGGACCTAGAGCTATTTTGGGAAGCGTTTCTTTGCCTGCCTCATAAATTTCCTTAAGAGGGACTGCTCATGTGAAATCAGTGCTCTAATGGTGTAAGTGTACCTGTCTGTCTAGCTACTTCTTATTGCTGCAGGATCTGGGCCCTTCACAAAAGCTGTTGAGCAGTGATTCTTAAACTTTTGTAGTGATAACCACTTTCACATAGAAAGTCTCTGAGTGTGACCCCCTCTTATAAATTAAAAACACTTTTTAAATATATTTAACACCATTGGGGTGGAGGCCGACAGCTCATGACCCCCCATCTAATAACCTCGTGACCCCCTGAATCGTCCCAACCCCCAGTTTGAGAACCCCTGCTGTTCAGTATGTCTGCACCAGGGCTGGAGGTGTTGTGTCCAGCTCGGGTGGACATACCCGCATTAGCTCTGATTGAGTTACTGTGCTAAAAATAGCAGCATAGCTGTGGTGGTGCAGTGCGCTAACTGCCCCCAGTACAATCCTGTTTGAGAGCCTCGCCTATTCCACTGCTGGCATTGTGGCAGCTATGCTCCTGGTTTTAGCGAGCTAGCTTGATTAGAACTAGCGCAGGTATGTCTGCCCGAGCTGGAAATTACACCTTCAACAGAAACCTACCTGCTGCCAGCAAGTGTCAATATCCCCATTTTACATATGGAGAAAGTAAGGCAGAGAGACTGACTCACCCAAGGTCTCCTTATGGAGTATGTGGAAGATCTTGGAATTGACCCAAGATGTTGAGTCCCAGCCCCAGTGCCTTAGTCTCACGGCTGTCCTTGCCCTCCTACACATGAGGTTGGTATTGCAAATGCCCATTGGATTTCATGAGCTGAAGAGCTAGCTGTCCAATAGCATTGGCCTGAGCCATGAGGCTTGGGTGAGGATCCAAGTTTCAGTGGTGGGTGGATCCAGGATTTTGGTTCCGGTTCTACTCCATAATGGAAGAGCACAAGGGAGCAGATTACAGCGCAGACACTGGGCATGTGTCATACAGGAGTCATAGAATGGTGCTTTCTCTGGAATTACTGCTGGAACGGGTGGGTTTTAAGGTGCTCACTCTCAGAGGAGGGGGAGGAATGTGGGAGGCTGTTCCAGAAACAGGGAGGGGTATGACAGGAGGAGGAATAATGTGGCACGTGGATTAAAGAGACACAGCCGAGCAGTCTGGAGTGGGCTGAAGAAGATGAGGAGAAAGAGAGACCAGGAAAAGCATCAAAAGCACATACAGGAAGAGGGGAAGCCAGTGCCAAGGGTCAGATGGAGGGAAATGCAACTAGAGCACCAGGAGAGGAAGAGGCACCTGATGTGTATGGGGGTTTCTTGTTCTTTCTGAGGTTTGCTTCCCTTAGCAGCGAGGGGGAACTGCGCAGACAGGACCTGCCCTGCATGGGGATTTCCGTGAGACAAGAATGGGGCAGGGCTGGGATCTGAAGAAGGCATCACCCTTTAATATAAGGATTTGCATATGTACCTTTTATCCAGTGCTCCCAAAATACTCTGCAAACACACAGGCCCAGATTCTCATGTATGCTAAGGCCCCTTTACCCTGCTCCATCAGCTTAAGGTTCAAAGAATGGGTGTAAATCACCTTAGCCAGAAGGTGATTCAAATGCGACATACTCCCACTTTAAAGCCTCTTTCCACTGCCAGGGTGATATAGAGGGGCTGTGGTATAAATGAGAATCAGACCCCCTGTAAATTAGCCCCCCCACGCCCTTGAAAGATAGGAACCGATTGTCATTTCCATTTTACTGTTGGGGAAAACTGAGGCACAGTTTTAACTGACTTCTTCCCGAGTTAACAGCGGATTTGGGACTAGAGCCAGGAGTCCTGGTTGCAAGGCCCATATTCTCACCAGAAATGAGGGTATGCTTCAGGGCTGATCTCCTCTTTTCATGCTGAGATAATGTCACCATAACTGGGGAAACCACAGGCTGCAGTAAATCTGTCAGCCCAAAGCCAGAAAGGGATTTCCCGCTCATGCTCCTTTCAGTCTGTGACTCCCACCGCTGCTCTGGTTCGTGATGAGTGTTTGCCATTGGCTGTTGAGCCATCCGTTGACCTCATTCAAATGAGATCCTTGGAGTCGGGAAAGGAGCAGCAGCCTGGGCTATGTTAGTGTCTGCAATTTCCCAAGATATCAGTGCATTGTTTAACAGCTGCACAGCTCTGACCCTCACCCTATTTGTGCACTCAGTCGTGGCTGATGTCCCTTTAATTAAAGAGGCAGAACAGTCTGGGGTTTAATTTAACACACACACCCCTCACCGCCACCTTTAAAACAAAGTTTTTGTCTGCTTCCTTTTCCAAGCAGTCTTGCTGGGGCACCTTAACTTTATGATGAGTTCATAATAATAATAATCATAATTAATAAGAAAGCTTGCAGTGGGTGGGAAAAATATATGCCTCAAGTTGAGTGGTTGTTAATGGTCATGAACATATTTACATTTTTGCTTAAGAGCCTGGTGGCGGATCAAGGGAATTAAGGGTAATTGTCTTTGAGATGCAGAGGAAACCTTGCATGAAATTGTCGTTAGTGCCCTATTGTGCCAAATGGGCATCCAGCCTTCCACACTTCTGAGCCCCAGCAGTTGAGTTATGTTTGTTTGTTTACATAAAGACAGAGGGAGAAGTAATACGGCTGAGCTTAAAACAGGAAGCCACTGCCCTGAGTTGGATCACAGGAGTGTTTGTCTGGTGAGTGATTCCCAGTTGAGGTGAGGAGCCCAGGGACTGTGTGGATCTGATGTCAGCCCTGACTTGCTATCTTGATGGAATTGGATATGCCAGTTCTGTCTTGGGGGTTGAGTTTCCAGGAATAAATTAACCATGGATCAATATTTGAAGCATCTTCTAGTTAAGGTCAGTTTCTTTGTACAGCTAGTTGAATTGGGGTAGGATGGGACGAGGAAGGGGGGCATTTAAACTGTGCAGTTATATGTTGTTTTATCATGTGACAGGGAATGTGAAGAAGCCACTAAACTATCTGATTTTGTAGCTAGCTGCTGTTTTGGAATAAGGGTTGAGGAGTTTGATTTATTTGTGTTGTGGAGGAGATTGGGGAGTGCTGTTAAGATCAAATTGTCTAGATCTTGTAACAGACAAGCAAATCCAGAAAAATAAATATAAAAACCTACAGCGTCTATGTTAGAGCTGGGGCTCCAGGCAAAAAATTTCAGACACGGATACTCCAAATTGGGTCAGTCCCTTTGTAAAGAGAGAGGCCATTTGTAAATATTCAGACTAGGGGAGTTTACAATTCAGATCTGAGTTTTCAGAATTGTTCAGATCCCAGGTTTTGATTCAAACCCATTTCTAATCAGCATCAATGAATGAATGCAAACTACATGAAATGCAACAACAGGCCAGCTGTACTGTGAGAATAGAGTTTGTTCCAGTTATAATATGCTTGGGATGCTGCAGGAAGTACCAGCTACCTGCTGCTGATCTTTTCATTTGGATCATCGCTGGAAAGAGCACAGCAGCAAAGCAGCATGAAGAGCGAAAGGTGTGTGTGTGTGTAATAGTTAGGCCTTCTCTGACTGGAAAGTCTTCTAACATTACCAGCATGGACTTCAGATGTCTGGGAAGTCAGTTAGTCACTTAGATGTCACTCAAGCTGATAGCAATTGACAAGATCAGATCTGTTTTTACTCTAATGCTGATATCGCACAGTGGTAGCTAAAATTAGTTTGTGCAGTGTTTTGAAGCCTTATAACTACTGGTTATTCTTACAAAAGTTTTTGCTATGCTTCAGCCTATAACAAATGTCAGTTAGAGCTATTTGTGATCTTTATAGCTCTTATTGCTTACAGGAAGATATAATTCATGCCCATTAAAGAAACGTAAATTGGTGCTGATAGGCTTTCCTACCCACAAGCTACTTTCCCAAAGTCAAACAGTGAGCTAATAACATAGCTGAGGGTGGAGTCCAGGGGGTCTGACTCCTCCCTCTGCTTTAACCATTAGACACATGGACGTCAAGTAGTGAAACATTTAAACCTACGAGGTACAAATGTATCATCCCTGAGCAGGATAAATCTTTTCACTTAAATTTGAGACTATAGTTAAACAATGCAGTGAAGTAAAATGACCGTGTTGGATTGAATATTGTCAGTTAATGAGCATACATACAACAGTGTACCTTGGATCACAAGTGTTGGAGATGGCTTTATTAGATGACTGAGTCTATCTGCCTCTGATAAGGCAGCATAAGTCTCCTTGGTAAAGGTTATGTCTGCTATTATGCTAATAATGCACTCTTCCTTGGATCTTTGATTTTTACAACTCCATTTTATTCTGGTGTTGGGCAGTGCAAAATTAGACTGGCCTTTGAGTTACAGACAGGGCCAGCAGGCAGTAAAAATGGACCTGAACTGAGACGTCGAAAGGCTTGTCTATGTCACCAATTAGTTCACGACAAGCTGGGGTGTGAATCTATCCTGCAGCAGCCTGCCATGGAGTAATTGTCCATGTGCACTTTGCTAATGCACGTTATTTTGACAGAGTCCTTTTTTTGAAGAGGACTAGATCAAAGCACATTAGTGAACTGCCAGTGGACATCAGCTGGGTGCACATGGACAGTTAGTTCACAGTAGGCTAGTGCAGGGTAGATTCATTCCCCAGCTTGCTGTGAACTAGATGGTTGTGTAGGCAAGCCCTGAGTCTGGCTGTGGTATTAGGATCCAATCTTTCAACTCTCATCTGATTGCAGAGGGGCTAGATGCAACATTAATATCTGAACTTCTCCAAAGCTGGAGATGTTGGGATCAAAGGGATTAATTTTACTCCTTCTTTAGTTGGAACTGATGGAGAAATCGACCTTTGGGATGGGTTGTCGGGAAGGCGCGTCACATCACAGGGCGCATTAGAGGAAAACGTACAGCATTGACTTTCTGCAGATCATTTGTTTTGTTTTTTCCAATCATCCGCCTCCACTGACTGCTCCTGTATTGAGGCAACTCCTCCATCTCAGTTTGAACTCATGCAGCAGCCCCATCCCCTCTGCTGTTAACCCCCTGTCCCCTCCCCCTTTTTGGACAATTCCATCAAAACAAAACAAAAAAAAAGGAGGCTTTTCAGCGGATGCTTTTCAGTGGATGCTTAAGACTGGTAGCAACTGTGGAGGCTGTGAGCCTTGATCCAGAGATATTATCGTAAGGGAAGCAGTGGCATGACTCTATTCAAGAGCACTCGAGCGAGCGGGTTGGCAGCTGAATGCTGAAGTCTTGCGGCAGAAGCCCTCTTCTTAGGGGCTCGGCTGGCTCAGTGAGCAAGTTGGAGCCGTGTGCACAGACTACTTCTTTGAAACAATTGGCCTTGCGCTGAGGTCAGTTTTGTACTGTGGATTCTTCAGCTGCTCCGCTTGACGGAGAGCACTCTGCCAGATTTAGCTGCTGGCATGCTGGTCCCCTGCCATCTGGGCCACTTGCCAAGCCAGCCTTTCTTTTGCTGTGTCCAAACCAAGCCAGCCAAAAGGTGCAGGCATTCAAGCTTTTGTTCACTGCTAGGAAAGAGTGAAGGTTGTTGAAATCACGTTGCTTTCACTGAACTCCCTTTCATGTCCAAAATGTTTCCATGGAAATATACCTCCTGCACTGAAATGCTCCTGTCCCGCCCCCCTTTTCTTTCCATCTTTGAATCCAGCCAACAAGCTTGATATCATGATCTACAAAGAGAGGCCAATGGGATGCAGACTCTTCTGAGTCAAGTTGGAAAATCAAAGGCAAATCAGAGCCGGCTGAGACTAGACCAAATTGGAGTTGCAGCAAATTGGTCCAGCTGCTTGTGTCTGTTTAGTTTCCAAGTTTAAAAAGAAATGGGTTCAATCTGGTGTCAGTTTTGGGTTTCTAATTTGCTGCGTGTCGCATTTTGGCTGATGCTGCGTCCAGATGAGGACACAAGCTGGCAGCACTTTGGCCAGGAGTTGCCCATGGTTTTGCATTAGGATGAGACCCAACTGTAGTGGCCTTGCCCATGCTGGTATTCAAACCAGGGCTGGCTCCAGGCACCAGCTCAGCAAGCAGGTGCTTGGATTGGCCAAGGGAAAAGGGCGGTACATTGGGCTCTTCGGCGGCAATTCAGCAGCGAGTCCCTCGGTCCCTCTTGGAGGGATGGACCTGCCGCCGAACTGCTGCCAAAAAAGAAAAAGAGGTTGCGGTGGAGCTGCCGCCAATCGCGGCTTTTTTCCCCCCCCCCACCTCTTTGGGTGGCAAAAATCCTGGAGCCGACCCTGGTTCAAACTTCCTTGCAAAGGTGACGTTGTCAGGTTCCAGTCCAGTTGAGTATCTCAAAAAACATTGTCCCTAACTGGTGCTCATTGTCATCTTTTGTTGGCTGCCAGAGCGGGCAAGGATGGAAGGGCCTTGGAGGACGGACTATGTTGTCAGCAACTAGTGTGGCTAGGTCATGGATAAGGCATTCTGGAAGGGGGAAGACATGCAAGGGAAGCTTTGTGGTGTTGCATCCTCCATCTGTTCTGTGAATCAATAGGGGCTTTAGTCTTCAGGGTTCTCAATCCAGCAGCTGTCACCAGCACCAAAGAAAGAGAGGAAATATAACATCTTTATGGATTCAGAGCTACAAAGCCTATATGACATTTCAAGACCGAATTAAGAGAGATGTAGCAATTAGAACTGGAAAAGATCTCTTAGGTCATCAGTGCAGGCCTGTTCCATATAATGTATTTACAAAAAAATACAGGATTCTTTATAACAATTTAAAAAAAAGCAAAAGCCTCTGTGTCTCTCTCCTCAATGCCTGCAGATACCACTGTAGATCAATGAACTCAAGTGACACAAAGTAATTCAGAGAATTCTAATCTTTGACGGAAATCCAGTACATCCTGCAGATACTCAGTTAAAGTTAACAGGTTTTCACCAGTGGAAGACAAGATTTCTCTGTATTCTGCTAGAAAGCAACAGCTTTCTTGGTAAAAGTGGGGGGAGTTAATACAGAATTTAATGTGGGAATCTCTTTCTACTGAGCACTTCAGAAGATAAATTGAAATGGCATGTGGCTGCCCTGTCATTTCTGGTTTAATATGTTATTTATCTCTGTAGTTCACACTCCCAAGAATCTGCTTGTAATCTATTTAGAAATAAAAATCTCTGCAGCAACAAAAACATGCATCTGATTTGGAAGCAGTCGTAAAAAAGCTGCTTTGCTTGTCAGTTTTCAGCACTGTGCCTGAGGAAGAGTCTATATTATTCCTGCTTTGAAAAGGTGTTAATAAATACAGATGTAAAACTATGCTTTGGATAGCTTCTCTTGTTCACGCTGCATCCTCCATGTACTTAAAGGTTCAGTCACTAAGTTTTAAATTTAAATAAATGGCAGAAGGAGAGAGAAATTAAGAAGCATTAGGAAGGGAGAAAAGGGCTGATTTCAGCTGAGGTTTGAAATGAGGTGGAGAGCTGTAAGATGGAAAGATGCGAGAAAGAGGCTCCAGATGACAGGAGATGGGGAGTGCTCTAGCATCTCCAGGGTGAGCCGCAGAACCAGTCTGGTCCGAATGGAATGAAGGGAACAGGTAAGGGAATGAATAGGGTCTCCGATGTTAATTGAAAAGTTGCTTCTTTTTGGACAAGTCCAGAGGTGATCATTCCATCTCGTTCACAATGCCTGAGTGTTTCATTTACTCCAGAAGACACTTCTGGCTCTGTGTGAGTTGCCTGACTGAAAACTAAAGACAGACATGAGCTGAGGAACTCTGTCATGCAAACTTCCCCAGCTTGCTAAGGAGTTCAGATTCCTTTTTCTAGCTCAAGATTTTCTTCTGAAAATGACCATCTGACCACAAGGGTGTCTCCTCATTCTCAGGCCTTTTAATCATTGGCTGGAAGCCCCAAAATCAGACATTGCCTTTTCACGAGGAGGCGAAGAGGGGACAGTCGAGCGCACCAGCATTGCCGTTGGCCAGCTGGAATGATGACACTCAGTAAAGTTACTTGCAGTTGCTCAAGGATAGGTCTGTCGTGTGAAACTTATAACAACTTGTCTGGTTTGGGGTCCTATTATGAACCAGAAGCTTAGGCTGGATTCATCATACAGTTCAAAGAGGTTCATGGTTAAAGTATTGGGCAGACCTTAAGCTATGTTCCCATTGGATAAATTCAGAACCAGGCCTGCGCTTCACACTTGGTTTCTTCCTCTTTAATAGGTCAAAGCAAACCATAGATCCAAACGCCTCATAGCCAAAGCTCATATCCAAACTTGGTGGCTTGGGCTCATGTCTAGTTTTGACCTCAAACCAGGTAGCAGTTGGTGCTTTGAGCTGTGTTTCACGTAGAGTTTTTATATTAGTTTAAAGCAACAAAACTCAAAGCAAAATTTGGTTGGAACTGTGGGAGCCCGCAGAAGCACAGCGCAAATTAAAACAGTTCCTCCCTTCAAACCCAAACTACCATACTTGCCATAGTCTGTCAACGACCCTTTGTCTGTCCTGACTGATACGGTTCTCTGTAATTTAAACTGAGAATCATTTTTCTTTAAAACGACTTGACTTTGTCTCCATTTTGCCAAAGCCCATTATTTGTAAAGGGGGAAAATAGCCTTTAGCAAGGAAACCACAAGATGAGGAATGGGTTTGGGGGGCAGCGGGGTACAAGGGGTTAGTTATGTCTTTTTTGTTTATCTACCAGGTTTGAAGCTGGGAAGGCTGCAGATGACAGTCTCTCACATTCTCAAAAGGTCTCTTTTGGACTCTCCTGTCCTCTCGGGATATTTTCCATCCAGCGTTCCCACTGTTACAGTGAGCTAGCCAGTGTGTCCATGCTGTTATGTGTTTGCATGACTGTCATCTATTGGACAGAGTCAGAACTACTCAACTGTGTCGGTGTCCTGCTAACAGATGAAGGAGATTCTCCTTCGGCTGTTACAGAAGAGTCCTGTACTTTTTAGAATAGGAGTGTCTGAGTTCAATCCCTGCTGTTGCTGTAAAGCTACAGATGATCGTGGGGTGCATCCTGGTAATAACTGAGAAATCTTAGGCAGCCAGAGATTTCTTACACTATTATCTTGCGATTCACCCTTTATTTTTGTTAATGACATTGTAAATCTTAAGGTTTGCAATGCTTCCAGTCCCATCTCCTCAGGATAAATGTTTGGCTTGAGGCAGACCATGTGAGCTCAGAGCTGTACTAATGAATGAACTGAGACTGATAATCTCTCTCTTACTCTCTGTAGAGTCACTTGGGAGCACTATTTTTTTCACAGATTTTTCTAGGCCAGAAGGGACCTTTTGATCACCTTGTCTGACCTGTAAAACACAGGCCATAAAACCTCACCCATTATTTCTTGTAGCAAACCTCTAACTTTTGGTTGAGCTAGTCAGCAGTTCTCAAACTTCATTGCACCGTGACCCACTTCTGACAACAAAAATTATGACACGACCCCAGAAGTGAGGACCGAAGCCTGAGCCTGCCCAAGTCCTGCCACTCAGGGCTGAATGACTCGGGCATCAGCTTCAGCCCAGGGCAGTGGGTCTCGGGCATCGGCTTTGGGCCTAGGGTGTTGGCTTCAGTCCCAGGCCCCAGCAAGTGTAACGCCAGCCCGGGTGACCCCATTAAAATGGGAGTCTTGACCCATTTTGGGGTCCCCTGTTTGAGTACCGCTGAGCTAGATCATAACTTTTAGAAAGACATCCAATCTTGATTTAAAGACGTCAGGTGATGGAGAACACACAGTCTTAGGTACATTGTTCCAATGGGTGATTGCCCTCATTGTTAAAAAAGTGCTTCCTCTTTCTCATCTCAGTTTGTCTAGCTTCAGCTTCCACCCACTGGCTCATGTTATGCCTTCATCTGCTAGATTAAAGAGACCTCTGCTATCAGAAATCTTCTGATGTAGTTACCGATAAGAGGTGACTTGATCACAGCCTAACTTTTACTTGGAGAGATTAGATTGAATTTCTTAAGTCTGTCAGCGTAAGGTAGATTTTCCAGCCCTTGAATCATTTTTGTTCTCTGCTCATCCAGATCTGTTTATCGTTGAGCGTGGTTTTCAATGGCTACTCTGTTCCACTCCCAGGGACGCGCCCACGTTTCAGAGGTGGGTGATGTGGGTGATATTTTTCAAGCGGTGCAAGATCGCCTAGGGTGAAAGTGATCAAGAAGAAATGCAAGCTGTGTTGTTTCTTTGCCCAGTATTTGACAGGATAAGGAATCTGAAAATCTGCATAAGCCATCTGGCCGCCTGCCTGACAAGAGCAAGTGTTGACAGTTAGTTTTAACTTTACAAATAAAAGCATGAACAGAAGCGACCACTCAATTAAATGCATCTATTGGCCAAATAGAGCAGTACCTGCTGAGACTTGGTATGTTGTGTTTACTTTGAAATGCAGACTCCAAGAGAGATCTGTGAATGTGTAGGACAAGGCAAGGGCTGTAGGTAAAAGAAGTTTGAACGAAGAGGCTGATGGGAACATTAAATGGACACATCTGCTCACTGAACTAGATCAGAATGAAAAGGGGGTTGTGGTACCTGAATACAGAGCTCATTCAGGGAGGTTCCTTTGTCCTCATAACCCCACTTGCCTTGCCGTTGGGATTTGGAATTAACTTTAGAATGCAGACGTTAGCAACCCTGGGTTATGTCTCTGTTTGCTGGCAGCTTGGCTTGGTCACCACTCACAAGGGCAGTGCCCCTCCTCATTTCTAACTAGTCGAGTTTTTATGTGTCCTGACCACAGATGCGGTGATCATACCAAGCTATCAGCAACCAAAGACTTAAGGCTGCTCCCTGGGAAAATGCAGAGGTTTTCTTTCCTGCCCACTGATCTGTTCTCCTCATGCTCTCCTCTTCATGTTTACCTGGAGCATCCTTCCCTATCTCAGGCAGACATAAACTTGGCATTCTCCAGCCCAGAGGCTACATCCAAGACGGTGTCCCCACAGCTAGTGTAACTGGTTGTCTGGTACTGATTGGATGGTGGTAGAAGAATTCTCTCCATCCCTTGGAGCAGAGACCTGTGCATCCCACAATGCTACCAGCAAAACTGATAAAACTGTGATGGCTTGCATGGCAACATAGCACTCAGCAGCAATGCTGCTGCCATCCCTGCTGGACCTGCAGCTGAGGCTGAACCCTTAGGAGGTCAGCATTGTAGGTGTTGTGTAATGCTGAGGAAATAATTCTTGCTTTGTTTTCTCCCTCTCAGTTTGACCCCGAGAGCACTGGCTACATCAGCACTGAGAAATTCCAAAACCTCCTCCAAAGACATGGCGCTGAGCTGGACCCACACAAACTGGAGGTTCTCTTGGCCTTGGCAGACAATAATTCAGATGGGAAGATCTGTTACCAGGACTTTGTCAACCTGGTAAGTGAGCCACCAGGAGGAGCAGATCTCAGTCCTAGACATTGGGTTTGCTTCTGACGTAAAATGTTAAGCAAAGAGGAGCAGCCATTCCGTTTCTAGCAAAGATTTGCTGGGTCCCTCCGCAAACTCTGGGTGGGGTTTTCAAAAGCGCTCAGCGGTAGCTGAGCTCTGAAGTTGATGGCAAAGCTCCCATCAACTTTAATGGAAACAAAGTTAGGCCAGTGCTGGGCACTTCTGAAAATCCCTCGCTGTGTGTGTTTTAAAGGAGTTAGAAGGTGCTCCCCTTGGAACATTCCTTCCCCTCCATTTCCACTTTTAGCTTTCAGATGTTCGGGAGGATTGGCAGCCTGTCAGGAGTTTCACACTTTCAGAGGAAGCACAGAAGCCAACAACTCTCAGCGTTTGCTTAGGTGAGATAGTTGACCAGGCTGCTTGGGTTCTGATGAGACAGGCTGCAGGGCTGCATGTTTGCAATAAACTCATGTGGGACTGATTTCCCGACTTGAAACTGCCAGTCGGGACTGCTCATGGTGACCTGTTGTGCAGGATGGCGAATAATTAAAGAAAAAAAAGTTCTGTTTGACTTCAGATATCCCCAGCCCTAGGATTTCCTTCCTCCGCCTAGGTGTCTGTGAGCAGAAATCATGATTGTCCAAATTGGATGCCAAGGGTTGTTGTCAGCCATACCCCATGAGCCCTGAAAACTGATCGTGTAGTTCCATTCCCACTGCAGAGGGGCCTGGAACATGGGTAACATTTTCAAAAGTGACCTAGGCTGTGTCTGCAGCTGAGGTGTGATTGGAGCATGGGTGAGTTCACCTGCGTTGGTAATAATAGTATCAGAGACGTGACAGCCTGAGCTCCCCTGACTAGAACCTCTGGGGAGCCTGGGGATGTACTCAGGTATCCTATGCTGAAGCCTGAACTGCAATGTCTTCATTACTTCTGTTACCTAATTAAAGCTAGCCTGCATACGCCTACCCACACTACAGTACACCTTCCCTTGCTGTGTAGACACACACGTAGCACTTGGGACCCTGAGTTCCATTGACGTTCAGTGAGGCCTGGGCAGCTACGTCATTTTTGATTTAGGTTCCTATGTCATCTGGGCACTTCTTTATTTCCGTCTCTCACTGGCTATGAGATCTGTTTGTGACCAGGATCACACAGGCAGTGCTAGAAATAGTCTTGTGCTCCATAGACAGCTACTGCTGTGAAAACAAGCGGGAGAAACTGTGTTTTTTGACCAGCTGGTTCCCTCCGCTCAGCTCTCCTCTGCCCACGTGCACAGAGAGACCTGCCTTCTTAGGCAAACTGCCCCTCCCGGGGGTTCTCAGCTGACAGTAAAGAATCTCCTTTTAGTTTCCGTCGTGCACTCCCAGTTTCTCTCGACATGTCAGTCAATATACTGCATGATGTGTTTTGTGCAAAGGTAGATTTCTCTCTGGGTAGCTGTAGGTATAGGAATCTCACACTCTATAAAAAAATTCTAAGCCTGTGTGGATCCCATCTGACCAAAGAATGTTGCTAATGAGGCACTGAGCCGTAATAATTCTCCAGCGCAGGAGCTTGCGTAAACTGTGAAAATGTCCAGTGTGGCTGCTTGATGTTAAAATAAAACCAGCAAGCAACCCAACCAAGAGGAGATGGGCCAGCCCAGACTCTGTAGCTGAAACCGGCAGCTGTCCTGGCCCACTCAGGCCTAGGTTAAAAGCTACCATGAGGTTTGCTACCTGTGCCCCCATGCCTCATGGTGTCGGATACGAGCCCCTTTGTACCAGCTGAGCCTTGGGGAAACAGGACATCTTCTCCTTTTATCGCAGCTAGGGCATGTTTCCTGTGTCGCCTGCCCATCAGGAAACCTCCATCCACAATTCCTCCAACTCCCACCGCAAACACACTCGCTAGTTTCACTAGCTCTGGCTATGTTACACATTCTGCCCTGCTTCCACCATCACCGCCTGCTTGGATTCTCTCTTCCCCTCCGCCTCCTCTCCTGACAGCAGCAGCACAGTGTGGAGAACATGGGTGGGGGGGCAAAGATGGGATGCACTGACTATGGGTGTTGCAGCCGAATGGTGAGGGGGAAGAGGCAGGTGAGGGCGTGGGCTGGCACACAATGAAGCCAATGAAAGCTCTCATTTACTCCATTGGTGCAGGGGTTAAGAGCTTGGATCCTGCACCATTGAAGTGTTGCCTCTGACTCCAAAAGGTGCAATCCTGCTCCCATTATCTCTTTGTGCTCTGGTTTCCCCATCAGTAACATAGGAGTAATAGTGCGCTCCTGCCTCACCTTAGTGATGCCTGTTAAAATCCTTGGAGGCCCTGCTCAAAGGTGCTGCATGGTCCTGCTGCAGAGTGGGACTGTTAGGGGACGTTTCTCTTGGCTCACCAGCAATCCCTCCATTTTATTACTTACCTGTTGTTTTCTCAGTTTAGGCTGCAGGCTCCCTCTGTGTATCCTGTAGTGCCTGAGTTCAATACGGGAAAAGCATACCAGCGTTGAGCTATCAGGCATCCAGATCATACCCTCGGCTGTGGGTGAGCAGGGAGGTGAAATTACCTTAGGATGAGGCACTGAAATAGATCTGTTGGGTTTAATCATGCCATCAGCTCCTTGTGTGGTTTTGTGTACACCGTGAAATGCAGCAGCAGTAAAACTGAATGTTGTGGGTTTGGTGAGTGATCACCTATCCCCACCAGCTGAAGGCCCATGGACGGAGTGGTCAGTAATACCCCACATCCCATGATAAATGATAATACTTCACACCCGTATACAGTTTCATGTGTTCAAAGTTCTGTGCGAGCATTTTACTACTTAAGCTGCACAACACCTTTTTGGGGCAAGTATCATTAAACTCCTTTTATAGATGGAGGGAAAGTGAGGCAGAGAGGTGAAGTAACTTGCCCAAGGCCACACAGTGAATTGTTGTTAGCGGTGGGATTAGAACCTGACTACCAACCAGCATGCTTAGTCCATCCAGACACAAAGTAAATGTGATTGATGGAGCTAGCACTAGGAGTCTGGAGAACTGTCTGGAACCCATCACCCAAAGATCCTTTTTGACCCAGACACATCATCCCCACTTGTAGGAAGGGGAGTTGGCTGCAGGTTTTGAAGAGAGACAATCCTGAACTATTTCTGCCTGGATGCTTGTACAGAAAGGAAAACGTCATTATACTTTATGGAGTTAGCCTGATAAGAAGTGATCGTTTCCTATCACCTCTCCCTTTATCTCCTTCATTTACATGTTGGCTCTAGCTAATCAATAGGTGCTGAAAAGCTAAAAATTACTTATAAATGGTGCCTCTTCTTCACCTCCCCCAGGCTGTTCAGTGGGTGCTATAAATTAAACTTTCCAAGGCTGCTTTTCCTTGCTGTAGACTTTCGCTCTCCTTAGAAGCTTCATGCCACACTCCTGCTGGGGAAATAGGCAAAGAGCAACATAGGAATAATAACATTGATTGCTGTAAAACCAGCCCATCTGATTCATTTGATAGCTGGGCTCTAACCTGTTTGTTTACAAGGAAGCATGGTCCAGTGCAGTGGTTCTTAACCTTTACTGCAACCTGCACCCCTTTGGGTCTCAAAATATGTTCTCGCACCCTTATCAAAAATCGAAGAAGTGGGTCAGTTCTTTAAACCTAGATATATGTGGTGTTTGTATATTACAGTAATTGTTTAAAAATGTATAATGTTGTTAAATACATAGGTTTGATGAAACAAAGTAGTTGTACTTATGTGCCCTTGTTTAATTTGTGTTTTTGATTATTTGCCTTCTAAAAAAATCTGGCATGTCTTGCACCCCTAGAAAGGGCATCTCACCGTCAGGGGGTGCGTGCACCCCAGGTTAAGAACCATTGGTCTAGTGACTAAGGCTCTGGCCGTGGAGCTGGGTTCTGTTTCTGCCCCTGTGTGACCTTGAGCAAGTCACTTCCCTGCTTTGTGCTTCTGCTCCCCCGTCCACTTAATTTGTAAGCTCCTGGGTCTCCTAGCTAGGGTCTCCTAGCATAGTGGGGTCCTGAGCTTGGTTGCAGTCTGTCATGCACATCAGAAAAATACGAAAACATTTTATACATAACCTCAGATACCTTATCAAAAGACAGGAAGGGAAGCTCGAAGGGCAGATCTGAACAGTCTGTGCCCAGCAGATAGCTTCCTCTCTGGGGTTGCTGAGCTGTGGAAAGGTGTTCAAAGCAGAACTCTTTATATCCTGGAAGTGACTGACCATCCCTTAGCCTAAGAAGTATTTTTCACTTTGGATGGGAGCTGGTGGTCCTCAAAGATTGCTCCTGTAATTCCCTCTCACTCACCTACTTTACCCACCCACAAAGGCCTCACAGCAAATAGTGGAGAGGGAAGGCTTGAGCCAGAGGTGGTTCCACTACTTCAATGCAAAAATCCACTGGAAATACCTGTAATCTAATGCCCAAGGTGCGTGGACCTGTGAGTGCAATGAACTTCCATCTGGCACAAGCGGTGATAAATCTCCTTCAGCGGAATGGGGTGACATTGGAATAGATGGGGAAACCTGGGATGTTTCATATATTTATAAAAGCTCAACCACTGGAGAGCCGTTTTTCTTATTATCAAGGAAAACCTGGCATGGTACCAAGAATTATGCCAATTAGCACTTTGCAAATAACTAAAATGGAACGTGTATGATAGACAGATAATACCTGCATTGAAGTCCTTGCATGTAAGTGTCCTTGCAGTCCATTAAAGTACTTTGAAGTCTAGACGGGATACAGTTGTTGGAGTCTTGTGTACGGAATTACTCACAGCACTGAAGACTCTGGTGCAGTAATAAGTAAATACCTTGTGTTGGGTAATAATTAAATACCTCTGCTTTTTGCTCTTCGTCTGAGGATTGATTTTCCTATTTCTATGGGTTAGTTAGTGTGATGAATTGATCTGCTTTCAAAGATTGTGGTGATGAATCTGGGGGAGGGGAACATAGATCATCTGTTATACACATCACCGCCGGGACTTTGAGTGTGGCTCATGTTTTTCTATCAATATTTATGAGTGAACACTCTGAACTGTTAAAACCTTATTGATTCGTTTCTTGTGGGGCCTCCCAAACAAGTCCACGTTACTGTGACTTTATTAGCAGCAATAGCCAGAGCCAAAATGGCACTAACAGAGTTCTAGTCACAGGTGGGGAGGGGTCCAGCCAGTTGGGGCAGGTTTCAGGGAGCAGGTCTGATGTGGTTGGTAATGTAGGGAATGAAGAAGGAGGGAGATCCCTGGGTTCCTGTGTGTCACAAAAGCAGCTCCTGGGTTTCTTCACGAGCTTTACCCACAGGGAAGTTGGCCTGGGCGTGACACTTGCTGTAACTTGGAGTCTGAAAGTCAAAAAGCCCCTCAGACAGGAAGTCGAGCACTGGGCTGGAGGTCAGGAGACCTGGGTTCTATTTCCAGCTCTGTCAGTGCAACTTTGGCCCATCTTTTCCACCTCCCTGTGTTTCTGCTGCTGTCCTTTTGTGTGTGTGGTCTCTGTAGATTGTCCGTTCTAAGTGCCTAGCACAGTGGAGCCTCAATCCATGTTGGCAGTGACACAAAACATAAACAATCAAAAATCAGGGATCTATTTATCTTGATGGGCTGTAACAGAGCCTACATATGCACTTCTGGCCTGATGCCGAGAGGTGCTAGACACCTGCTGCTTTCACAGACCACGGCAGCAGCTCAGTACATGGGGCTCCCAGGGCCGCCAGACTCCCTGCTGCAGAGCCAGGAACTGAGTCCAGGTTAGAGACTGGGCTTCTTGGCTCTGTGGCAGGAAGCTTGGAAGCTCTGGTGTCTCTGACTCTGGGGCACTCTGCATGGTGGGGCTGCCCCCGGGCCACATATCCCAGAAGTCCAGGCTCCACGGAAGCCCACCGTGCAGTCTGGCAGGAAACCTGTCTGTGGTTTGTCAAACC
Source organism: Chelonoidis abingdonii (assembly GCF_003597395.2). Taxonomy (NCBI): domain Eukaryota; kingdom Metazoa; phylum Chordata; order Testudines; family Testudinidae; genus Chelonoidis; species Chelonoidis abingdonii. Next base: position 24,018,519 of record NC_133781.1, read on the forward strand.
TGATATGTTTTTCCCAAAATAATTTAGGTCCAAATCTGTATTTTCTGATGAAAACAGGTTTTATCAGAAAATTCCTGACCCATTCCAGTCCTGGATGCATTACAGCCTACCTCTCCCTTTACATACCACCTCTCAGATCAGCCAGGCAGCTTCTTCTAATGTCCCCAAGGTTTGGTCTGCAGGGACTAATGAAAGCACTTTTTTGGTGGAGGACCTTCTGCTCTGGAATTTGCTTCACTGGTTGGTCCAGCGAAGCCAAAACTGGCATGACCTTCAGATCCTGCTTTAAAGCCCATCTTTTAAACTAGACTCTTCCTTTAGAGTGGCAGCTGTGTGCTATGGGGTAACCTGGGAGCAGGTTTCACTGGAATTGAGTTGATGTTTGTCAGTGTGTGCGTTTGATGATGGTCAACTGTCTTTGTCCCCCTCTAGTGGCTCAACCACATGAAAGCTATCCACCTGCAATTGCTTCCAGCTTCCATGTTAGTTTAAGTGGTAGAGGCCTGCAGTTTGGAGCTACATGTCCTGGGTGCAGTCTAGCCAGGGCACCATTACATATGATATATGGGCCCAGAGAAACTAGGATGGTGGCATTATATACATCTTAAAAAAAAAAAATCAAATGCATAATTGAAAAGCATGGGTGTCTGTGTAATATGATGAGTGGGCAAATTCTACTAACATTCATTCATATTCTTTAAACATATTGTTTAAACTTTTTGTCCTTTCTGTATTTATTTTCTGGATATATTCTAACAAACAAGCTTTTTGGTTCTGGAATGTTTGTGTAAATAGTGATCTCTAAGCAAATCTTAGAGGATATTCACAAAAAGCCACATTTAGAATTCAGTATCATGAAAACTTAGTTATTCATCCAATAAGGGACCATAAATATTACCCACGCGCCCTGCTTGAATTTCAGATAGTGAAAACTTGCAACAGTCTGCTTTGGAATAATCTACAGACCCCAAAATTATCCCTAGAAATTATTCAGCAAACAATTCAGAATAATGAATAAATTCTAGAACATTGAAATCTGTTGATGTAGTTCACAAACAGAGTGAAAATCGTCAGGTAAATGAATCATTTTGAATGATTTCTCATCTATATGTATGAGAATCACATTGAGTATGTATTGAAACATAACACTGCATCATATACATATTTTATTTATAAAAGAACATGTTTTCAGGAAGCCACAAAGAACAGCAAAAAGCAATCACAAGTGGCTTTTTCACTGTCTGAGACACTGGGAAGAAAAGCTGCTTGCTGGGGAAACAAGAATGTATTTTGTATATTTCTGTTATCAGGCTGGTTTTCTCTGGCATAGAGGAGACACTGAAAGTATACAATGAAAGTGCTGGCTGTAAACAAACAGCAACAGCTGCAGGAGGAGATAAAGCCCAAAGCTGTTTAACTAACTTTGCTACCTTCAGAGATGAGATGATCCAGAAAGTAATTACAGCTGAGACCTTATTTACTGGGTTGAACACAACTTGCCTTTGGCAGTCGGGGACCTTGCAGGTCAACTTTTTCACACCGTGTCCTGCGATTCCAACAATGCTGAGCAGCAGGGCTACGGATCCCTGTAGAGATGTAGTCTCTGCTTCCCGGCCAAGCATTCTTTCTTTTCTCTCTGGAAACCTGGGACAGATTTGTTACATCAGACAAATCAGGCGACCTGCGAGCCGAGCCGCACCAGGTTCCTCCTCAGACATGTCAGCAGAGCCAGGGAGGGAGCAGCTGGTACAGTAACCCTGGCTTCTGCTATGTTACAAAGTAGAGGAGTGATACAAAGCAACTTCCATATCTTGCATATCATGGGGCCATGACTATCTAAGGAAGGTAATTTCAGCTGAAGGCCTAGTGTGTGCTAAAAAGCTTTGTTGGGTACAGCTTATACCTGCAGAAGAGTGCTTTTGTGGGTATAGCTCACACCAGTTTCCTGAACAAAATAAGCTGTACTGGTGAAAGCACAACATCACACCTCTAACCAACATGGCTATACCAGCAAGTGTCTGCAGTAGACCTGGCCTTTTCCATCTGTGTATTGTATGGGCTAGTAGTTAAAGTGCAGGTTTAAAAGTCCAGTGGACTTAGGTTCTAGTCCTTGCTGTGCTAGAAATGGGCAAGTTCCTTCACCTCTCTGGGCCTGATTTCCTGTATGTTAAAGGAAGGTGATAGCTACCGACCTCTTCTGTAGCTTGCTTAACACTAGTAACTACTGGCTGAGATCCTCCAGTGGAAGATGTGGCAGAAATACTAGATATTGTTTCATTATGTTGTCCCAGCTCTTTGATGATTATGGAAAGAAGCTGTGTGGAGCAAGGAGGGTTGGGGGCAATAGCTGTCTCTGGAATGGACTGGCTATTTCAACTCCCTGGGAATGTCAGGCAAGCTTCTAGAAACAGTCCTCAGTGTGATTTACGAAACGCAATACAGTGGGTTCCAAAATAAATAGTTAGCTGTAGCGTTGTAGTAACTTTAAGCTGATGCAGCATCTTTGCTTCGAGCACAATGTATCCACTAATTTAAACCAGATCCTTTGTTGCCCAGGTCTGGGATCAGTGTTCCCAGTAAGTGTCTAGATTTCAGTGGCTTCTCAGAGGAGGCAAAGCCTAGCAAAAGGCATTTTTTTAACCTTGTGTCAGCTGTACAACAATAATCAAATCACCCTAATCCAAGATTCACAGGTACCGGCCATAGGTGCTGAAACTGGGGGTGCTGCTGCACTCCCTGGCTTGAAATAGTATCCATCATTTACAGGGTTTACAGTTTGGTTCAATGGCTCTCAGCACCCCTACTATACAAATTGTTCCAGCACCCCTGGCACCAGCATGGTTCCTCCTCCAGGGAAACAACCCAGCAGCCTTCCTGCTCCCCACCCTTTCTCCTCTGAAGTGCCCAGGCCATGCACTGGCAGCCTCCAACAGCAACTTGTTCTCTGTGAAAGCAAATAAATAAACCAAGCTGAAAAGTTTGGATAGCATCTGTGGCCTCTGCTCTTCCTGCTCATGCATGACAGTGACAAATGCCTGGTGGTCACCAGAGAGAGAGAAGGAAAGGCTGGTTTGGGATAGTTCCCTCTTCAATGAAGGGGGGGGGGGGTCACTGTGTCAGAATTTGCTATGAGTAATAATATACAGAGATCAGGACCCTAATGGGCTAGGTACTGTCCATGCATAGTAAGAGAAACCATCCTTTTCCTGAAGAGCTTCCAGTTTAGACAAGACAGACAAAATGTGGAAGGGGAAAGACAGGTGAAGCGACTCCGCTGAGATCACACAGTCTAGTTGCTCTAGCAGGCTTTGAGTGCTGTAAAAATAACATTAGCTGTCAGACATCCAACTATGTCTGTACGTGTGAAAAGCCCCAGCCAGAAGGAGAACCCCCCTAGCTCCTCCGAAATCAATGGAGTTGACATTCTGCTGGCTCCCTGTAGCATCTTCCAGCACTGAGCCACAAGACTTGAGGGTCCTGGCCTAAGTGAGCTCTGGAGGCATCTGAACCAAGGCCCATGGCTGGCTAGATAGTAGAGCAAAATATTTCTGCCTTGGTAGCATTTCACTGAACCCTTCTGCAAGCAGAAATGGAGGGCCAAAATTTGGTTCCTGAAATTTGACCGTTAGTGTCCTTTTTAAAATGTGCTGCTCTGGGCAATCTTATGGAAAAGATCCTACGGAATTTAATAGAAAATAAGTATTCTATAGGTTTTATGAATCACCGTATAGAATGGAATAGACATCAATAGCCTGGCTATAGAATTTATAGGTTTGCTCATAAAACCCATAGAAAAGATCTCTTGAAATATTTAATGCTATTTTTTTTTTAAAATGTCATAGGTCTTGTTGGTTCAGGCCTTGATTTAACAAAGCACTCAAGCAGCTATTTGACTGGAACTCAGTGATACATAAGCACGTATTTAAAAATAAGCATATGCTTAACTGTTTCCTGGACTGGGGCCATAATCACTATTAAATTCTATAGGACTTTTTGGTGGACTGGGGAATTTAATGAGATTTTGTTGGGATCTTTTTCCCTTTTGGAAAACTCCTGTAAAACTTAGTAAGGATGGAAACCAATAGCGTTAAACTGAAAATTAAAAATAGAGTTCTATTGAAATTACCCTAAAAACAGATCAAATTGAATAGAGAATTGTGTCCTTTATTGGATTTTTAAAGCAGTCTCTAGAATTTAATGGAGAGTTACATCCTGGTTACAGAATTCTATCGATTGGTTCCAGAGTTCTATAGATAGATGGCTGCCTCTATGAAATTCTGTCGTGTTTTCCTTTTGGTTTGTAAAAGGCTCTGTGCAGCACGTCGTTTTATAGCCCTTAAAATACGTTGTTGTCTTGGAACTTCGTAACCTTTTCCCTCTGCATTTTTTCAGGGTCACGCGTTGTTGACAATTGTTCTTTGGACAAAACCTTTTGTTGGCAACTTACGCCACTGAAAGGAATCATAAAAGGAGCCTCTCTGAGCTCTTCTGTTTTCCCTTTCCAGAGATCTTGGCGATAGCTGCTTACCCCCGCTATTAGCTCTGTTGCAAATGAAAAGTTCACATTGTTTTGGTTTCTGAAAGGATTTTTCCAAGTTGAACTTTCTGCATGTTGTTAGTTTTAAAGGGGTGGGACATGGCTCACACGGGGGAGTATTGCAGAGCCAGTAGGCACACATGACACAGGATCCAGGATGTGTTGAGAATGTCCTGTGAGATGTGGCATGCTCCCCAGCTCCCTGCCTCAAGCCACGCTCTAACTACTAACTGCACGGTCTCCCCCAGTGACTTCTGTCTGACCTGCTTTAGAAGCTGTATATGTTATGTACTTTTATTTTTCCTAAGATGCTTTCCAAATCACATGGCTAACACCACCCCCCCCCCGCCGCCCCATTACCCTGGTGGTAGCACATTGCTAAGAACAGGGCTCTGTCCTGCCTAGCTCTGGTAAGCAGTGTGAGTGCTTTCATAGATGTTAAGTCCAGAAGGGACTATTAGATCATTTAGTCTGAAGTCGTGCCTAAAACGGACCACAGAATTTAGTCCAGTTACTCCAATATGGAGCCCGATAACGTGTGTTTGACTAAAGCATGTCTTCCAGACAGGCAATGGAGAATCCACCACTTCTCTTGGTAATTTGTTCCCATTGCTAATAATCCCCCTCTCCTAAAAATGTGTGCCTTATTTCTAATTTGAATTTATCTGGCTTTAACTTGCAGCCTTTGTTTTCTTGTTATGCCTTTCTCCACTACATTAAAGAGGCCTTTGGTAATCCAATATTTTCTCTCTGTTGTGGTATTTGTACTCTGTAATCAAGCCACCTCTTGATCTTCTTTTTGATCAACACCAGGCCAGTTTCCTGGGAATGTTCAGATTGGAAGTGGACCAAACCTAGGATCTGAATCCACCCACTCACCTCTGGACCAGTTCAGAGTATAGCTTGAATTGCCTTGGTTCCCAAGGGTGTTGTTGTGCTCCTGGTTCTATTGGTGTTAATTGGCGTTTTGCCATTGACTTCAGTGGAGCCAGAATGTCACCCAGAATCTCCAGCATATGCCTGTGCACAGTAGCCAGGGCCGCCCACAGGGGGGGCAAGTGGAGCAATTTGCCCCGGGCCCCGCAAGGGCCCTGCGAGCCCTGGGCAAGAACCCCTTCCCTGGCTACTCACCCGGTGGCGGTCTGGGTCTTCAGTGGCAGGTCCTTCAGTGCTGCCGAAGATGCGGAGTGAGTGAAGGACCCGCCGTGGAAGAGTCAGAACGAGTGAAGGACCCGCCGCCACCACAGACTCGAAGCGCCACCCGGTGAGTACAAACGCTGCAGCGTGTGGTGCCCTTCTTTATGTCCGCTCCCCCGATTTGCCCCTGGCCCACTGAATCCTCTGGGCGGCCCTGACAGTAGCTTCATATGAGGGATTTTCTTGAGCATTGCGGCAATTGTTTGGGGGCAAGTAGGGTTCAGTTGTGAGCAACATTAAAGTGAGGTGTCTGTAAGGGATGAGGTGAGGTATTTTATAGGAGTTCTCCTTTTGGCTGTAGAATACAGCTTTCTGAGGGTGGGTGGGTTGGTTGGTTGGTTTGTTTTTCTGTGCTTCCAGCTTTCTCTTTTACCTTACAGAAGGCCTGCCCGTGGGGGTGGGGGGAGAAAAGAAGGCAGTTGCCCGGGGGCCCAGGGGATTTAAAAGGGTCCAGGGCCCCTGGTCGCTGCCACCAGCAGCGCAGCAGAGCTAAGGCAGGCTTCCTGCCCGCCCTCACTTGGCGCCACTCCAGAAGCAACCAGAATGGCCCGGGAGGGAGGGGGTCTCCACATATCGCTGCCCCAGTGCCAACTCCGCAGCTCCGATTGGCTGGGAACAGTACACGGAGACCCTCTGAGTCCCCCGCCTAGCAGCTGCTGCCAAAGGGGTGTGCCGGTCACTTTCGAGAGCTGCCCAAGATAAGCGCTGACCTCCTCCTGACCTCAAACCCCTGCCCCAGCCTAGAGGCTGCACCTCACACCCAAACTCCTTCCCAGAGCCTGCACCCCTCACCCTCTCCCACATCCAAACTCGCTCCCAGAGCCCGTACCCTGCACCCTCTCCTACACCCCAACCCCGTGCCCCAGCCTGGTGAAAGTGAGTGAGGGCGAGGGAGAGCGAGCGACAGAGGGAGGGGGGATGTAGTGAGCAGGGGGAGGGCCTCAGAGAAGGGGCGGGACAGGGGTGTGGCCTCAAGGAAGGGGCAGGGCAAGAGTCTTTGGGTTTGTGTGATTAGACAGTTGGCACCCCTACCGGGCGGGCATATGAAAACCCTGGCCACACTGGAAGAGCAAGCCCAGCAGTGCAGCCGGCAGCTTGCTAGACACCAGCCAGCACAGGCGCACCACTGCCCAAATGTCAGGCGGACCACATCCACACAAGTGTGGCTTGTGTGTGCATGGGGGCCCATTGACTGTTCTGCCCTGGACCCCAGAACTGTTGTCATTGGGCTGCTGCCGTACAGTATCTTGATCTGCTTCGCACAAGATCATTGTTCAGTGATGCAGTGTCCATGGTGTGTGTGACACTTGATTATTATATTTAGTCAGAGTTGGTTTGAGAATCACAAGTGGGGGAGGGGTTCTGTATCAGTGAAAAGCTGCTAATAAAAAAAGGAGAAAACATTAGATTTAATCTATTTAATTTTTTGGTGGATCATCTATCACCGTGATGATTTTATTATCTTTGATGGGATGAGCTTTTAAGGAGTTGCATACCGTATCCCATCTGCAAGATAATGGGGAGTGAGGAATGATTTAAGCTCTCTTCTTCTTTTTTTTTTTTTTTTTTAATGGTACTTGGGAATATTTTGTAGTGCAGTCATAAAAAGGCTATAAATCATATCTCCAGTTTCCTACTATCTGGCTTTCTGGGATCTGTGCTTCTATTTAAATAGGCTGATAGTCTGTACAGAAGGATTATATAAACGTTGCACTGCAGTCACTAGGTGTAATTCGACAGCGCAGTAAACCACAAATCTGTGATTATAGTGGCACTGCCAAGTAAATCCCAAGGTTGCCCAAATGAGTCACGTCTCCAGTGAAGTCTTACCCTAAACACTAAACCACTATTCCCTTTCCAGTAACCATTTTACATATAAAAGGCCTTTGCCGTAAAAACTGGAATCTGTATCTTCACAGTTTCCCCCAGCCAGATGCAATTTCCATTGGGCGGATCTTCTCGTTCTTTCTAACCTGCAAATATTCAGTGTAGAAAACACTCAGGTTTTTTAGCCCAGTATCTTCTCTCCTTTGCACTCTCTGAATAATACCTGCTGGAGAAAGGCAGCCTCTTGCACCATCCGTCAACTGCTTAACTTCATGGATGACTGTGACAGGGTCAGGCCAGATGGCTACAGGTGAGTGATAGAAGGCAGATATATTAGCCCCAGATTAAGCAGGTCCCTTTTCCCTGGGTAAAGTAACAAGGGCAGTTCCAGAACACTCAGGAACTTGCTGGAACCAATACAGGCAGGCTAATTAGGACACCTGGAGCCAATTAAGAAGCTGCTAGAATCACTTAAGACAGGCAGACTAATCAGGTCATCTGGTTTAAAAAGAACCTCACTTCCGTCTGTGAGGGGCGTGCAAGGAGCTGAGAGTGAGAGGGTGTGCTGCTGGAGGACTAAGGTGTACAAATGCTATCTGACATCAGGAAGAAGGTCCTGTGGTGAGGATAAAAAAGGTGTTGGGAGGAAGCCATGGGGAAGTAGCCCAGGGAGTTATAGCTGTCACAAGAAACACTGTAGACAGCTGTGATCCACAGGGTCCTGGGCTGGAACCCAGAGCAGAGGGTTGTCCCCTAACTCCCTATTGGATACAGGAGAAGCTGTCCTGGACTGTGGGTCCCACCAGAGGGGAAGGTCCCTGGCCTGTCCCTCGACCCACTAGGTGGATCAGCAGAGACTGCGAAGATTGTTCTCCTTCTGTTTCCCCCTGTTGGCCAGTGATGAGGTTAGCTGAGTGAATGTCAGGTTTGAGCCACTAGCAAACGTGGCCAAGCTGAGGGCTGCCATGAATCTCTGAGGCGAGCAAATCCTCCAGTAAGCGCAGGGTCCACCAAGGCAGAGAAGGAACTTTGTCACATGACCTTCAGCTCCACCATGCAAAAGCACTTAAATCACTCCATTTCTCCTTGGCTGTCTTGCTGGCTGGGAATACAGAACTTCTGGGTTCTATTCCTGGCTAACATCCAGAGCTATGGTAGTAAATACTGGGGGTGGAGGGGAAAGAGGAGAAATAGTTTTGAAAGGAGTATAAAACCTCATGTTTCATTTTAAGCCAATCTCTAGCTCTTAGAGGGTAGGAGAAGACTTCCTCAAAGGACAGGTGATCCTGCAATTTCCGGCTGCAAGATTTCCTGCACCTTGCTCTGCAGCATCTGGTGCTGGCCACTGTTGGAGAGAGAGATTCTGATCTAGATGGCCACACATCTGATGGAGTGTGGCAAACTTTGATCAGCCTCTGACTTCCTGTGCAGTCTTGGGCAGGTCATTTAATTGTTCTGTGCTCGGTTTACCAATCTGCAAAGCAGGGCAGATACCCTGCTAGTCAGCGTGTGTGTCACATGTCCCTCCTCTGTGCCTAAGCCACAGAGAACATGGGCCTGTTACAACTTTCAGCTTGACAGCCTGAGTCTTGAGCTCAAGCTGTAAAGACTCATGTTGTTAGCTCTGGAGGTCCCTGGTTCAGTCCCTGGTGTTGGTCGAGATGGTGTCTGCCATGTAAGTGAGGGGCCTGTCCAGGCTCCAAACTGTTGGCCTTAAAAGCCTGGGATAATCTTCCTCTGTCTGGAGGATGTATATAACCCACTGATCAGTGTGTGTTCCTTGTTCTGCCTAAGCTAGAGGAACTGAGTCTGTCACAGCCTGCACAGCACAGGGGACAGTGTAACAAACATTAATAGGTGGGTTTCGAATACTGTCCTCCTATTTGGATGGGGTGGGGAGGCGTCAGTCATGTAGTGGTGAACCTACAGCACTGGGAGATACTTTCGGGGAGAGAGTGCTATAATACTGTTTACTGAAGGACCTATCGGGGGAATTTTTAAAGACACCAGTGACAAGTAGGCACCCAACCCTTATCGAAACTCACATCATGGGAATTAATAAAATTCTATATATGGGGAAGATTTTCAGCAGCAGTGAGCCTCATTGGTGTGTATATTATGTATGTCCAATACATATCACATAATGCTTAGTGCATGATTCGTACTTTAGGGCCTGTCTGCATTAAGGAAATTTGCACCAACATGGTTATGCCGATATAGCTAAAGCACAAACCAATGTAGACACACTGCACCACTGTAAAAGGGGCTTGAACTTACCAGAGCCAGCCTCACTGATGCAAACCTCACATTGCATTAATGTGGTGTGTTTACATTAGGGGATTTGTGTTTGTGTAACAACACTGGTGCAGTTAATCTGGTGCACATTTCCCTAGCATAGACAGAGTTTAAGGTTGGTGGTTGGGGCAGGGGAGGAGGGAGGTATAAAGTGAGGAACGTGTTTGTAGTCAATAGTGGTAATTAATGGCAAGCTCTTGTATGCACAAACAGGACAAGATGCCTTGGTCAGGAATAATATGATATTTTGAGGGGAAGAAGTTGAGAAAACATAGCTACTCTCTGTGGCACTTTAAAACCCTGGTTCATTCATGTGAATCCCTTACAGTACTTATATGCCAAGTTCTTCCTCTGAAGAAGAGGAGTTCAGTGAAGATGCACCACATGCTGATACATCACAGGGCCCCAGCACATAGCCATCCTTAAACAAGTAAATTGTAACAATTTTATGTGGATTGCCTTCCCATTGGTATCATCTCAGTAGAGTCTTGTCGCATGTCATTGCTGACATACAGAGTGCTGCATGCATCCCATTAGATGAGCTGTCATGGGGCCATGCCAGGATTTTGAAATCTAATAACTGGGATACAAGAGGTGCTGTCTGAGCACGCTCAGCTTGTGTGTAATTTTAAGCCTATCTGATACATGGTGTATGCAGCAGTAGACGACAGAATATTCTCTCCAGTGAAATAGTCTAGCAACTAATCGTTATGCTTATTAGAGTGGAACTTGGCGTAGGAATTTCCATCCTAAGCCATGATTTCTCAGCTGTTTCAAATCACTTATGGCTGAAACTTGATACATGAGATGTCAAGTTAAATGGCCATTTTAATTTATATATATGTATAATGTTATGAAATGGTATAAATACATTTTAAAAACATTCAGTCACTTCAGAAAATTAAATCTGGGCTCTTTTCAGCTCAGACGTCTCCACGCCTCCTTCCCAGCAGCTAAACCAAAAATGAAAGGTTGCAAGTTTCTGGTGTGTCAGTTGGTCTTGGTGTTTTGGAGGGAGAGAGAGATTTGAATAGAGACATTAGGCTCCCATGCTGCAAGCATTATACACTTGATTAACTTTGAAACCAGTGGGACTACTTATGGTAGTAAAGTTAAGCACATGTGTAAGTGTTTGTGGGAGCGGGCCGAAGAGTTGTATAGAACGTGTTTTCTCTTGCTATATGCCTGTAGCCAGGCTACAGCATTGCTGTAATGTAATTGGTGCCAAAGGCTGCAAAAGCCAGAAGGGGCTAAGCCATGACTGCTAGAATTTACTGGGAATGCAGTTATTTGTATCCCTCCATTCAGCAGTGTTGAGATGCTTCACCTCTTGTCATTGCCCCATGAGCAACACGACCTGCCATCTGAAATTGACTCTCCTAAGCTGGGGAGGCACGATGGTCTGAAATATTCATTGATCCAAGGCCAGAAGGGGCCACTGTGATCATATAGGCTGTTCTCCCATGGAACACGAGCCATAGAACTCCCTCAAAATAATAATAAAAATTAGTAATCGTTTCCTGAAAAAATCCTTTACATTAGAAATAATGGTATTTGAAGTGTATGAATTCCAAGGCAGGAGAAGAATTATTTGGGTGCAGTTCAAAGGGAATTCACTAGAAGGGGTGGAATTATGTGCTGAAAAGGGAAACGTTAGGAGAAGCATTGAGAGTGAGACCTACCAGCTGGGTAGGTCTGTCTCAAGCAAAGGCTGGACGTTCTAGAGCTTGGGACATTTAAAATTAGTACAGACAAAGTATTGAACAGGGAACAATCCTGCGCTGGCTAGGAGCTGGACTGGATAATTGATTAGATCTTCTCCATCTGTAATTTCTATGATTCCTCAAATTAAAAATCCACTGCTAGGTTTAAGAAAAGACCTTAAAGATGATTGGTTTTTCCTTTGTGACAGTGGAGGCTCTCCAGGAAGGTGCTCCAGTCCTATGTTAATATGAAAAGAAGGATATGTGAAGCATATGTGGGAAATGAAATTGATGTTGAGCTGTGTGCTTTGGAGAGAGCCTACGCATATCCACTGTAGAGCTTTGTGGAAGTGTGGGATGAGGGAAGGAAATAAGTGTGAATCTTGAAAGCAAAATTCATTAGAAATACAGAATTTATAAGTAAAGTGGATTGTAAAACTGAATCTGATGGAGGCTTTTAAAAGGCCTCCGTTAACCTCTCATATTAGTGGTTTGTCTCTGGGAGAATCATATGGGGTGGGGAGGGTGAGCAAATTGCATGTCACAGTGTATTGGATGTGTTCAAAGTAGTCAGGGGAAAACCTCAAAGTTTAGGCTCAGTGGGCAAAAGTTGACGATTTTCCAAGGCTATTGGGGCAGAAAATTGGACTGAAAGCAGCCTCTTTGTGGTATTTTGGGAATACTCTTAAGGAAGTGTGCCGCTTATGAGTCAGGGGACTGGCACAGCTGCCCCTGCAGAGATCCTTTCTTTGGAAGAGCTGCATTAGTAAATTACTAGCTGTGAAGGGGATGTGCCATAGTAGTGATATTAAATGTATATGTCAGAGAGTTCTTTCTCCATTTTCTCTGGGGTGGTCCCCTAATAGTAGAGCCACTGCTGGTGAGACGTGGGTCTCCTGAACCTCTAAGATTCAGTTTGCGTTTTGGATAAAGGTTCTGGGAGGGAATGTCCTATCTGAGGTGAAGTAGTTCACTGATCCCTAGTTAAAGGGATTTTTCTAATAGATTTCAGCAGAGATGGGAGCCAATGGGCAGGTGTCTGTAGAGACGAGAACATTATGGGCCAAAAGACTTCAGCAGCTCCCATTTAGGCACCTAATGAAGTGGGTCTGATTTTTCAAAATGCTCTTTATCCAGAAGCTCCCATTGCCATTGTGGATCTTGTGAAAAGCTGCCTCTAATCTAATATTTTGATGCTTCCAGATTTTCAAGATCAGGTTGACCCAAAGTTCTCAATCTGAAGTCATGGGGAAAGTTGGTTCTAGATTGGAATGGCGCATTGGCCCCTCCTTACAATGACCTGAGGGTTTGGACACCCTTGATCTTAGAAACAATTCAGATCCAGCTCCTAATGGGCATAGTTAGTCCCTTCTCTAGAACGGACTCAACCCTACACCCCAGATGTTGAGCACTCTGAAAGTGGAGAGACATTCAGAGCTAAATTCAGGCCTCCGTTTTGTCTGGGATGTTCATACCGCTAGAAACCCACTTGCCATCAGAGGTGAACTGTGTGCCTACAGGTCCAGAGCTCTGTCATCATTACAGGCCTGTGCCCACTTGGCCGTTTGACAAAGGAGGTTTCTTTCTCCCTTGCATCCTGAATAATAGAGAGCCATTTAGAGGAGACTGAGCCTTAAATGAGTGTGGGGCTTTTGTTCCTTTTCATTTGCCTGTAGCTTTAATATCATGCTCATTAAAGAAGCTGCAGATCAATTGCATGAAGAGAGGATGGGGTGGCCTGCCCTGTGTTTTTGGATCCGCAGTAATGTGTGAGCCAACAATGGACTCAGTGTTCTTTCAGCTGGTGATTAAATGCTTGGCTCATAAATACCAATATTATATAACCTCCAAAATCAAGTAAGTAAATTGTGACCATATGGGAAGCTCTGTTTGGGAAGATTGGATTCTTCCAAAGGAAAAAACAGGCTTTTCATCCAGCCTCAGTCCAAGCAGAAATAGTTACTTAATCTGCTGTTTGTCTGTCTGTCTCTACTGCCCTGGGTCCCAGCCTTCTCAGGGGACTGAACAAGTTCATGAAATTAATGTCTGATCCAAAGTCTCCCCATTTACTTCAGTGGAGTTTGGATCATGTCCTGAGACTTCTGCTGTATCCCCACTCTATGGCCCTGGATATTGGGAGCTGTATCGTGCACTGGAGCATTTGCACTTGACTGGGCCATGACTATAATCAGGGTCCAGCACGAAGACTCTTTATTTCGGGGCCTGATCCAAACAGGGGCTCAGTACACACAACCAGTCCCCTCCAGCAGAAGTCAAATTCCTGGCAGTAGGAATCTTGCCATTTTGCATCCTCTCCAAGTCCCACTCCCTAAGCTTTTCCTTCTGTTTCCCTCCTCCATTGAAAATTGCAGCCCAGTGTCTTTCATCACAATCTGCATCCTTGAAATGCTGTTAAATAATGCCTTTCTAGTGCAGGAAAGTGATGATACGTAATGGAGAACAGAACTGTTTAAAACTGAGAGCTGATTGAGAGACAGGGAGAGACCTGTGGCAGTAGCAGCAGAGGAGAGAAGGCTTTCATGCCAGTAGCAGTGAGACTGTAGGAAAAGACTGCTAGATGATGAGCAATGGATGTGGGGACTAAGAAGAGGCAAGGGGCCTGACTCCGCACTGCCCTGCATCTTGTGTGATCACTTGCTGCCTGTGCAGAATGGATGGAAAGTGCTGCTGTTGTGATTTGGTAGCATTGTATGTCCGCTCCTCCAGGTGTAAATGGTGACACAAGATGCATGGCTGTGGGGAATGTGCATTGGGCTGGAACAAGTCCACACCAAGAGCAGGCAAACAAGTTGCACAAAGGCAGGTTCCTAGAATGGTGAAACTGCATCAGGCACCTGGGAAGGGATGTGCTGCCAGTCCCTGCTTCCAGTCAGTGGTCAGCTCACCTGGCCCTGGAGAGCCATACAGCCAAGGAGAGCACCTGTGTACTGGGACACCCAGCCAGGAGAAGTAGTGAGCTGCCACCCTCTGCTTGTGTGTGACAGCTCTGGGGGATGCTCCACCAGCAACTCAGGTGCTGCAAACAGACACCCACCTGCCAGAAATAGGCAGCTACCCCATTGTCTCTATTCATCTCTCTGGAGTAGTAGTTTTATACACAGAGAGTTGGGAGAAGATCCATTGGAGAGTGTGTCAAAGAAATATCCTTAGAGAAAGAAAAGATCTGAATGTCTCCTGGGCTCTGTGATGTGCATCTTAGGGCGGGGGTGGTGCTGTAAACATTTTCTCCATATTCATTAACTGAGATTCTGGGCCAGACTCATTCCTGGTGTAAAGCCACTGATTTCAGTGGTGTGACAACTGGGGTGAATTTGGACCCTCTGTCTGTATCCTGAGCTGTAATCAGCCATTGGAGAGGTGGCATACCACAAACCATCTTCTTACCTTACTAAATCCTTTCCAGTTCTGTCCATGAGAGTCAAGCAGTTTTACCAGAGATTTCGGTAGGAGCAGAGTTAGGCCAATGCTGCCCTTCCCGTTGTGCTTTGAAATCTTTGGCTGGACAGTGCTGTATGATTAATTGGATTGATACTAGTGCACAGCAGGACTTCTGAATTCACATTTCTGTGTTGAATGCAACTGTATCTTTGTCACACTTGGGAATGATATGCCAGTAAAGCAATGATGAAATGAGTCTATATTCCAGAGCTGAATAACAATCGCAGAAAAACCACCCATGGCAAAACCAATGCTGGGGCCTCTCGTGTTTCCAAACTGACATTCGCCCCCGACGCCGCCCGGCTAATCTCTACAATGGTGATATGTATTGTCAAGAGAGAATGTGATCATTTGCCAAGGGCTGGCAACACCGCTCAGTTCTAAACTCTAATTATCACTTTCTTTTGTTGAATATGGAAACGATGGTTTTCTGTTGTCGTAGGTTGATATAATGCAGTGGGTAGTGGCACATATTGCAGTAGCCAGGAAAATAAGTTGTTACCTCTCTCTGCTCAGTAGTGATGCGTTAGCAGCAGCGTTTGGGGATTGCTAAGTTTCTCCATGCTCGACGGGCAAACAAACACTTTCAGCCTGAATTACTATTTGATTTTGATTGCAAAAAGAGTGAAGCAAGAGAGAACAGAAGTCAAGTCTCCGTGGGAGGGTGCACACTGACAGTCTGTGTCGCTCTGAACACAAACTAGATGCCTGCTTCCTTAGACAGTACGGTCTGCAGAATTTTAAATGTGCTTTAGCCAGGAAACGGGGATGTGAGCACATCTCTGCCCACAAGTGATCCCTAGCTAAATACACTTCTTGAACATTAAGTAAAGACTTATTTACTGGGGAAGAAATACTGTGTGAGATTCCTGACTGCTGCTTCAGCCCTTTTATGCCAAGTAAAAGGGCTGGAGTGGCATAAAGGGGTTTGAAAAGCCTGGGATCCAGCTGGGAGGAGGATTCCTGCACCACAGGAGCACAGCTGTAAGGATGCCTTCTGAGGACCCTTGGCAAGCTCTGGTTTAGGTTGTATTCCAGTTCCAGGTGTGGGACAGGCGGGGTGTGTCATAGGCAGAAACACGCACACAACCCTACAGAGATTCTGGGCAAATAGGACCCTACAGCGGTCATTACACGGGAGGCCACACATGAGGTTTGAAGCCAGCTCTCTTTGAGCTATCTTTGTCCCCCCGACCCCCTTACAGGTGCAGCACAGAAACTTGCCCAAGCTGTTGACTGTCTTATTACATCACCCACATCCTTTTGCTGCACTGTGCATCTTCTACTGAACACCAGAGACGTTGAATAAGGTTGTTGGCAGTGTGCGTATTTGCTCAGTGTAGTGGCCATGGCCCTTTGATGAACCCATTGACCTGCCTGAGATTGTAAAACTTGCACCTGCCTTAGATGGAAATACTAATAAAAAAGGTGGAGAGAAGCAGCAGCCGACACCGCTGCTTGTAGCCATTGGTGTTCTGTGGCACGAGGCATGAGAACCAGTTGACATATTTCCTCGGAAATCTTTTATTCAGTGAAGAGCAGCTGTCTGAGCTAAACCGAAGTGTCACCAAAAATAATTCACTTCAAAATTTGTTACTGAAAAATTTTGTCATGAAAACTTTCATTTTTAAATGAAAAATTTTATCTGGATTTTTGAAAACAAAAATAAAAGTTTTTGGAGGGGAGGGGATGGAATTTTTCTCCATTTCCTACTTTGACTCCCCAGTGAGAGTGAGGCGGAAATGGAGGGATAGTAAGAAAAGGAGAGAGAGGTTGAGGAGAGAAAGGAGCTCCCCCCATCCCCACTCCAGTTATACAAACATGGTAATGAAAGTGCAGCGACTGTGACGCTGGATCTCAAGGACTGTGCGCAAGGCTCAAAAAACCCTGCCAGGCTACTAGATGGTCACCCAAAATGGCCCAGTGCTCTGCATCACAGCAAGTAAATACATGATGCTCACTGCAATGATCAGTGTGTTTAAAGCAGCTTGGAATGATTACTCAACAGCCTACGTGTGCCTGAAAGCACAAGGTTCAGGCTTTGCCATCTTGAGGATATTAGCCAAAAACAAAGTGATCCAAGAACCCAGAGAGGCCAGTGCTGTTATACTGTATTTCTTTTGTTCAGCCCTGGCACCGTGCTGGTGCAGATGTTTTTGGATTATGAAGCTGCAAAAATGCAGTAAGTTAGGGGAAAGGTCCACAGCTTGGCTTTTGGCTACCGCATAGTGCTTACTCCCTCTCCTGACCTTACAAGAGGGAAGAGAGTTCTACTGCACTTCGATTATGCGGGAATGTAGTACTCAAGCATGAATAATAATGGGAGGCTGTAATCGCTTTGAAGGCGGGGAGCACACCCAGTTTATTGTCAGCAGCTCATCACAGGAGAATTAGAGTTGCAATGTAGAATAAGATCCAGGTGTCTCCCTTAAAAGAACTTTTTTTCCAGCTGTAGTAACGTAGCCTGGATGCTGACAGCGATACGTGCGTTGTCTGTGCTGAGCATTATACTAGCATTTGTGTGATTTTTTTTTTTTCTTTTTTGTTCCAGTTTTTGTAAATGCATTTTGATTGCTGGTGAGTGGTGCTAGCTCGACAGTCCTCCACTGTGGCCACAGAACAGGCCTCAGAGTGGACAGTAGAAGTGCATGCTTCCCCTAACACAGTGCCCTACTGACATGCTTCGAACCTGCCTGGGATGTACAGTACCTTCCTTCTTAACCTGTGTAAACTTGATTTTAAACATTAGCTTTAATAAAAGGTTTTATATTTTTCAGTGTAAAAGCCTGAGTAATGCAAAATCCACTCCCCCACGAGCTTGCTCATCCACAAATGTTTTCACTTGCTAATCCCACAGAACCAAGGGTTCATCCAGAGAGAAAACTAGGCATATTATATAGCAGCTATATGATGCTGCTGTGCAACAGGTTTGTTTGCAAACAGAGGCCAATTATCCCTTTACCAGGTATTTAGGGCCTGATTTTTAAGACAAGTTAGACACAAAATTCCATATGCCTAATTTTGTGAGTGCAAGTGCTTTTATTGAGCATGCAAGTTGGGAAATTGTGTGCTCAAAAAGATAATAAGTTAATACTGTACATATTCAATCATGGTAACTGCATATGCAAATTAGTCACACAGTTGTAAGCCCAAACTGTCTGAAAATCTGCCCCTTTATTTGTTATAGTAACAATCAAAAAACAAACAAACATTGCAAGCTTATAATAGCTAGGATTCTCTGAATATTAGTTAAATCTGTTGTCTGCTGTAGCTAGTGTTATCATTTTGGTACACAATACAAGTTTAGCATTCTCCCTTTGAAACTCTGTGTAAAACCTGCACTAGCACCAACTGCTGCAGATTAGGAACACAGTTGTTAGTGATGCGGTGCCGTAAATATACATGTCATTTACAACAGAGAAAATGCATGTCCTGAAGAGCTGGAAAGGTATGAGTGTGTGGATCACAGGTTGAGACACAGTGGGAATGCTTCATGATCAGGTGGGTTTTCTTGAGATTTCTGAAGGTAGAAATGGAGGATGCTCAATGTATGTTAATTGACAGCTAATTCCAAAGGGAAGTGAGTTAAGAGAGAGATAAGGGAGCAGGCCATCAGGAGAGGGAAGGGCTACTGGACTTTGACAATCAAAGGGAGTTCATATTGCCCCAGTCAGGCGGAACTCACTGCCTCATGACAGTATCAGACTGATCTTCAGGATCCCACTGCTCCAGCCTGGTAACACTCCCCACAGACAGTCACACCTGGGCCTAGGCACAGAAGGCCCCAGCTTGGTAGTACTCCCACCTGAGAAGTCGCACTGGCCCATGGTTTGGGCTCATGTTTTTTCCCTTTTTCTCTTTTCAGATGAGCAACAAAAGGTCCAATAGCTTCCGCCAAGCCATTCTGCAGGGGAACAGGAGGCTGTGCAGCAAGGCACTGCTGGAAGAGTCGGGACTAAGCCTGTCCCAGAGGCTAATTCGACACGTTGCTTATGAGACCCTGCCACGCGAGATAGACCGGAAGTGGTACTACGATAGTTACACCTGCTGTCCTCCACCCTGGTTCATGATTGCCATCACCATTGTAGAGGCAGGTATCTTACTGCACCACTCCTGGAAACCCCTCTCAGAGCACAAGCAATATGGGGAGACTTACCCCACAAGAAAATGCCAATGCGCCTGCCTCTCTTGAAGCCGCTTTGCCCCAGGGCCCACACTCGGTGCTCATTTGGTGATCTGCGTGAATAGGCTGCAGGGTGAAACCACCATATTCACTTTCACATTTAAATTGGAGATTTGCGGAAGTGTAGGTCATTCATCTGCTGCTTCCCACTCCATAAGCTTCTGGTGTGATACCTCAGTATGGCTTCAAAGTTCTGCTTAAGTTAGTTGTCTGTGGGCCGCTAGGCAAAAAGTGGAGCGAGTGGTCCAGTCATCTGTCTGGAAAACCTAAAACCTCTTGTGCCTTTGGTTCCAATCCCCTTTAGCCTTTGAGCTAGATAAATTTTGGTTTCTATGGAGCTTACTAACCTGGGGATCTTTAGAAGGAGACCATACAAAGCAAGGTTCTGCATGGATGCTAAAGACTCTGGTACCTTTCATAAGGGGTAGGTGCTTGCCTTGTCATTCTTCAATAAAACATGTCCCTACCCTCAGCTTTCCTCACTTCCTTGCTCATGATGACTGCATTTCAGTGGTGCTGTCCAGCTGCAGTTTGTCAGGTGCCTTTGGGTCCTTTGCAGTGAACGGTTGTATGTAGATTTAAAATAATTTTGGTTTGTTTTCGAGGGTTAAGTGTATCTTAATTGTAGTTTGTTAGTTCCTCAGAGCAGGAACCTTGTAATCATGTATGTTTGTAAATGCTAGTATGCTCATAGTGCTGTCTAAGCATGTTGTAATAGTTGGGGGAACCTATTGCGCAAGTTGGATGTTGGATTGTAGCTTATTTCAGTGGAGCGATGGTGTTCATTGACCGAGGAATCTCCCTGCTTTTCTAGGTTGCCTTTTTTCTTTACAACGGAGTGACATTAGACAGATTTGTGCTGCAAGTCACCCATCCTTTATACCTGAAGAACTCGTTAGTGTATCATCCTCAGCTCCGTGCTCAGGCTTGGAGGTACCTAACCTACATATTCATGCATGCCGGGTGAGTACGTCACAAATTGCAGAGGTTCCCCACAGCTGAGTTTCCAGAGAAAGAGCGAGATTGACTTGAAACAGTTCAGAATTGGATTTTATAAAAAGATTTTTCAGTTGCAAACCGCCATTCTGTGAAGGAGAATAAATTGCATGCTGTTGAGGGACATGGTAAAATATTGGGCTGTTGTTCAGATGGGATACCTTCAAAGTCCTTGTACTGGAGGAAATGGCACTAGTGATTCGATAGGTGTTGCTTGTCTCTCACTACTGAGCCAGTGACCCCGACATACATATCTGGGACTATGTAGCTCTGCGCTTCCCCAACTGTCCATTTGCCCAATTTCCCCCAAGTACACCTGGATGCATAATGAAGAAGAAATCTGCAAAAATGTAGCTGAATTTTATACCAAATTTGCCACATTTGGCTGTGAGATGAAATCTGGTCTTGTGGCTACAGTACTGGACTTGGATTCAAGAGATCTGCGTTCTAGTCCTGACTCTGCCACAGACAGCCTGTGTGAGTTGCTTAGTCCCTCTGTGCCTATAATATATAATTACTTAATAATATTTTGCTATCTTATTGTATTTGGTGGCATCTAGAGGCCCCAAATCAAGATCAGAGTCTCATTTTCTAGGTACTATACAAACACACAGTATGAGACAATTCTTGCCCTGAAGAGGCAACAAGACAAGCAGACAATCAGAGGGGAAACTGAGGCATAGAATGAAGGTACTTGCCCAAAGTTACACAAGAAGTCTGCAAGCCCAGCTGGGAACAGAATCCAAGTCTTATGAATCCCTATTCTCTGCCTCTACCCCACAGGAGTTTTATGAGGCTTGCTTAATTGGTATTTGTGAAGTGCTCAGATGCCAGAGTGATGAATGAGCACCACAGAAAAGCCTGTAAATGGCTGAAATGTCCATGCTGCTTTTGTGTGTGTGTGGGCCAGTGATGTCTATCTTCGCAAATGTCTGGATAGATAAGTTGTGGTTTTTCCCTAAATTTTTCATAGGAAAAATCACCATGACAAACTTCTCTGCAATAGTTTATAATTTGAACCTTACAAGGAAATGGCTAAAAACTCTTCCTCCCCACCCCCTTAAATGAAAGATTAGGTTTCCATTCGTCAGTGGTGACCATTAAAATGCTGAAAAAATCCATCTGATGTTCCTAATTTGCTAGTGAATAACTCCCTAAACATGCCTCTACTCAGCTCACAATTGGTCTTATGCATAAGATCTCACCCAGATCTTTCAAGTAAACATCAAGTAAATTTCCTAGGAGGAGCCAGTTTTGTTCAAAAGACAGGGCAAAAAAGAAAAAGTTAGAAGAAATTCCTGTGTCTCCTGCATGCCATGGCTCTCCAAAAACGGCCTTGTCTCAACACATCTCCAGCTTGAGGGTGGTAAGGGCAGATGGTGGGGGGCAGAGGAAGAGACACTTTCACTGGACAGGACACAGACCACACATGCAAAATGTGAAGTGGAAAGGTCCATCTTTGAGAAACTCAAGTGAGGATGAGGGGAAAATTGGCCTTATAACAGAAAGTTACTCTCAACCTTAACTATTGAGCAGCAACCAAGGGCTTGTCTTCACTGTCAAAATTATACAGTGGTATAAAGGTATAATTAATGCCTATGAGCTATTCTGAGGTAAAAACTGAAGCAATGGCTACACTACTGGTGCTACAGCTACAGTGCTTCAGTTGTGCTCCTGTAGCGCCGTAGTGTAGACACTTCCTACAGTGACAGAAGGGGGTTTCCTATTGCTCTAGTTAATCATCTCCTCCGAGAGGCGGTAGCTAGGTTGAATTCTTCTATCATCCTAGTGGCATCTACAGTGCGGGTTAGTCGGTTTATTTATGTAGCTCCAGGCTGTGGGTTTTTTACACTCCTGAGCAATGTACCTACGTCAACCTAAATGTTAAGCATAGACCTGGCCACAGTGAAGACTAGGCACTGTCACTTTAGAGTGAGGTAAACTCGCTTTGGTCAGTCTCAGGCAAGCAGGGGTATGTAGAGTGCTGACCTTGGCAAGTTTTCCTCACAATAAACCTCAAGAGGCTTGATTTCACCATGTTTTTACCTGAGAATCGCTCACGTGCATGAATTACCTTGAGGTAAAAAATGTGTGGGTCTAACTCTCCATATTATGCACTTGTATACCTTGTATATACATACACATGGGTGTATGTGTATTATACAGCTTGTACAATCAGATCAAATAGCAAACTGCTTTGGGATCTATTTGAATTAAAAGTAAGATTATTAATGTTTAAACTTCTTTCGTTATTGTTTGCAGCATGGCTCTCTAATCCATGAAATGTCACCACTTTGCCTTAGCAAGCAGCGCTCTGGTGTTAGTCACAGACTTCGCTTGAAAAGTTTGCCAAGCTCTTAATTTACCAAGTTTACTTCACAGCCCTGGCTGGTTTCGGAGGGAGGTGATAATAAAGACAGTATCTAATGTCTAACCTTTGTAAATATTTGAGATTTATCCCAGAGAGCATCATTACTTTTGCAATGAATTCTAAATCATGTAGATACATAACCATCAAAACCACACACAGTCCTTCTTGAATAATAAACCCTGTAGCAGTTTTTATGAGGCAGCAGCATCAATAGTTATATGGTTAAATGATCATTTATTGCTGACTTATCTGTATTAAGACCCTTTCGTATCAGGAGAATAGATAAATCCCGAAAAGGTAATAATCTTTTTACTGTGAGCCCATTATTCCCATCTCATTTTCAAAGGGCAGGCTATTCCAGTGGTGTGGAGTCTATTGCTGTTATACCTCCTGCTGAGACTTTAACATGGTAATTTGCATCCCTTAATTTACTGCACTCATCTGCTTTTTTTTAAAGTGAAAGTGACAGTCAGAAGGTGTTGGAGAAGAAGGCAGTTGCTAAGGCCAGCTGGCAGCGCTTCTAGAAAGATTCCAAAAATGCACTGTTTGTCTCTCCATCCTGATGGAGAGAGCTTTTTAAAGAGACCTGAAAGCCAGGCCGAAGCTGTAAATTTTGCGCTTCTGCTTTCATGCAAAGCAGCTGTTGATTATTGGGGGCCCACTCATTTATAACACAGCCGTAACTAATGACTTGTATTGATTCTCAGTCCCATTTGTTTGGTCCCAGAGAAGGCCAATGTCCTAATAAATCAGTTACATTATCATTTCAAGAATGACACATTCAGAGCTGGAGAAAGCTAATTATATTTTATGGGTGCTTATTGACTATGGAACCTCTGATGCTCTTAGCTTGATGGGAAAGTGGACTGAATAGGCTCACTCCTGGCAACACTTTTAAGAACAGGCACAGGTGTCAGATCCACTGAAATAGGTTTTAGAGTCCCTAACAGGAATAAGCTTTGCCTGCAAAAGCTGCCTTGCTAAAATAAGGACAGTTGTTTGGATTGAAAATGTTGGACACTCCCCAGGATGGTTACTAAGTGTCAGCCTCTTGTTTTCCTTCTGTACAAGGACAGTGAGATGCTCTGAATCATTCTTGTGATCTCTATTTGACTTTCGCTAGGCATTTCCAATTAAGTGCCTGAGTCCCCTGTACCTGCATGAACAGAATGAACACAAGAAAGTGACTATGCCTAGTGAGTCCAATGTTCAGAGCAAGCAGAATAAGCACCTTCAGTTAGGTTACAGCAGGGATTCTCAAACGGGGGGTCAGGGCCCCTCATGGGGTCATGAGGTTATTACATGGGGGGTCGTGAGCTGCCAGCCTCCACCCCAAACCCTGCTTCACCTCCAGCATTTATAATGGTGTTAAATTTATAAAAAAAGTGTTTTTAATTTATAAAGGGAGGTTATGCTCAGAGACTTGCATGTGAAAGGGGTCACCAGTACAAAAATTTGAGAACCTCTGGGTTACAGCCATAGGTTACAGGGAGTAGGGATAGCTCAGTGGTTTGAGCATTGGCCTGCTAAACCCAGGGTTGTGAGTTCAATCCTTGAGGAAACCATTTAGGGATCTGGAGCAAAAATCTGTCTGGAGATTGGTCCTGCTTTGAGCAGGAGGTTGGTGGATTAAATGACCTCCTGAGGTCCCTTCCAACCCTGATATTCTAGTGTCCAATAATGATAAACTGCAGAACAAATGTAGGGAAGGGTGGATTATTAGAGAGAGGCTGATGTCTTAATAGTTTTGTTTCTATCTTCCTTAAAGGACAGGCTTGTGCCTTCCAGAACAATGTCTAGTATTTTGTCCAGCCTAATTTTAAAATGTCTCAAAGGATGAAGCTTCCACCACCTACCCAGGGAGAATATTCTACAGCCTCCACAGCAGGAAGATTTCCCTGATATTTACATTAGGCAAATCACAATGCTAACATGAGGAAAGCCCAAAGGAACTAAATATACCTACCGCAAGATAAGTGATGACTAAGGAACTGATTGGACATTTGGGTGGTGAGAACACCACAGGTGACCAAGAACTAACTAGGATGCCATAAGGGATGTGTAGTACCATTGTTAAAGCACGTGGGAATCCTTTATTAGCAAAGGGGAGGTATAAATATTTGTATGATGCTTTAAAAAATAGAAAAAGACATCTGTTTGCCAAGGGCTGTTGATTAGATGTAAGATCTTCGCTGTTCTAAACTCATGACCAAACACAGCGGAAATCTACAGCATCGGTGTCTTTTTTTTCACAGATGCATCTGCTTGGGATTCACGCTTTCTGCCTGCCTCCCACGCAGGATGGCACTTGTTAACGTGCACAGTAGGGATTGTGAACGACAGGCTGGAGTTCCGCAGGCAGCCTTGACACTGTGTTCTGCAGTGCAGGTGGGAGTTGCACAAGCACTCAGCATGGGTCTATCTCTGTTTCTGCTGCAGGCAATCAGCATTTTACCATTGACTCTGGTAGGAGCAGAGCTAGGTCAATCCTGAGTGCTTTTCACAATCCCTCCTAGCACTTGATAGATGCCCCACTTGAAGCCAACCTATGTCAGCCAAACGTGAAATCTCTACCTTCTTTCTACTCCTGGCTGCTACAAGCAGATAAGGACAGGCCCAGCAAATGTTAGGACATGGGGGTTGGGGCTTGCTAGCAGGAATCCTGAAGCAGCATTGTGTATCAGCAAGGCGAAAAAGGAACTGTCGTGGGACAGCTGCGCGTAACCTAGAATTGCCTTGAAACTCACATGCCAAATTGATGTGCAGAGCCGAAGGGCATACTGTCAAGTGGTTAGAACAGAAGATTCTTGGGTTCTTGTCTGTCTCTGCCACTGTCTTGCTGTGTGGCTGCAGGTCACTTAACTCCTCTGTACTCAGAGCTGCCCAGAGGATTCAGAGGGCCTGGGGCAAAGCAATTTTGGGGGCCCCTTCCATAAAAAAAAGTTGCAATACTATAGAATACTATATTCTCGTGGGGGCCCCTGTGGGGCCCGGGGCCTTGGGCAAATTGCCCCACTTGCCCCCCCTCTGGGCAGCCCTGTCTGTACTCCATTGTACCCATGTGTGGAAAAAGGGTGTAATAAGCGTGTTATGAGGCCCAATTGCTATTTGTAAAGAACTTTGCGGTCTTTCAAAGGACCAAAGGGCTGCAAAGGAGGATTAGCAGTAAAAGCAATAAGTGATGTAACGTGCTGTGAACAGCTTGGTTGTGGATCCCCTGATTCCAGTAACAGTGCTTTTCTCTAGTATTACTATTTATTTCCATGCAGAAACTATTTCTTATTTTATACATGCATCAGTAGTTTCAATTATGCTTTGGCAATTATGAGGACTACGCTGAACAGGGTTTCACTTAAAGATTAAATCATTTCATAGCATCTGCTTGGTACGATAAAAATGTTTTCAAGCAGGATATTTTGCTCACTGTCTTTTTATCAGTAATACCTGTGCCACCAAAGTTTGATCTTTTCAGAGTACAATTTGGCATCAAAAGGGAGAACTTCCATTATATAGTTTAAAATACTATCTCAAGCACACTCCCAAAGGGATTTGATTTTGCAGAACTGGACAATAGAAGGAAACCAGGAATCTTCTCTCAGTTGCATTCCTAGCCCCTGAATCAAGCATAATCTTCACTTAACCGTCTTCATCACTAGTGTATTTGGTGGATCAATGCCTAGTGAATAGTCCATGGCTCTACATTCCTGCCATATGCATAGGTTCACACATTTTCCCCATGCCATATATTCCCTTCGGCCAGGCCATGCCTTGTTGTTCAGGTTCACATAGTAACAGGCTTGAATCTGAGTAATGTGTGGAGCATTCCTAAAACCACTGGCCTGAATCAGCAGACTTCTTATCATAGCAATCCGTTACCAAAGCTATTGAGAGGGTGAGGTGTCTTCTTGTGAAGATAGTGGCCCTTATAACATGGAAGATAAAGAGAATTTGGTGTAATCTTGAGAGAAGACAGAATTCTTATGAAATGGTTTGACAGAAAAATCAGGGAGTGCACTCTCTACCTAACTAGAATTAGCCCCCTTAATCTGGGAATTATTTGTAATGTACTTTTGGAACAATAAAAATCTAACATAATATCCACCCACAAAATTCAATGATGTAATCCACTGTGGTACCCTATAATTAATGGCCGGGGACTGTGAACTGTATCCATCACAACCGCTTTCTATTGGATGATGTCAGATCTGTTCAATTTTATGCACCAACATTGTCTTCTAGTGGCTGCAGCCTGCAAGGCTAAAACCCCCAATGTTACTGCAGCTAGTGGTGAATCTTCCTTAGGCTTTGGCTTTGTTTAGCTTTTAAACAAAGGACCTGATTTTTATCCCCTTGCCATGTACGTCTTAGATTTTACTGCAATGGAGTTTGCGGTCATGGATTCATGACAAAACCCATGCCCAGGGATAGCAGCCTGTCTCTCCAAATGCAGGTATCAGAGCATGTGATATGAATATTGATGGTAAAACAGCTGTAGGTCAGTGGCTTAAAAAAATGCATGAAAGTTACATAGACTGAGCCAAAGAAATCTGTGATTAGAATGTAGCTTGTGGCTCACTTGGCCTCCTCTTCCAAGACATAATTACATTGTGGGAAACAAGGGGAAAACACAGTTAGAAAGAACACAACTAATGGTATTTTTCTTTGCCCCAGGATAGAACACCTTGGATTCAATGTTGCTCTTCAGCTTCTTGTTGGGGTTCCTCTTGAAATGGTGCATGGAGCAGCAAGGATTGGCTTTGTCTACATTGCTGGAGTTGTAGCAGGTAAGTGGATTGTCTGACTCCAGACGAACTTGCGCTGGAAGTATCACAATTAATTTTCTCAAAGGTTTGGGTGTTTATGGTATGGGAGGAAAGGTGCTCACGTTCCTGACTCTTCTTGAGCAGAAGTTCTTTGCTTTCTGTGCCAAAGACCATGCTTGGGATGATGCTGGCCATTTAGCCTTGCCATTGTAATTCTAGCACTAAGGTGATAACACTCAAAACATGGATCCATTGGTGCCAGCCATACAGTCCATATTGCAAATAGCATCTGCAGGATGTAATATTTTGGGAATGACCTTGCACAATGGTGCTGATGTGGGCAGCAATTACTAAAGTACCCCCATGTCTCTGCCATATCAGTTCTTTCAGCAGCAAGGAAGCCTTGATTTTTAGCTTTTCATCTTCCTTTGAGGTGCATGCATTTCTACATGGCAGGGAAAGCCAGGCAGGTACTTCAAAGAACGTAGCCTCCATTCTGAATTGCAAAATTTTCCATTTGTTTAAAAAAAAATGTTTTTAAACGTTGAGCCAAATTCTGCAAACTATGCAGCCCAGGTGCCTTCAGTGAACCTCAGAGCTCTATCTGAGATTCAGCAGGTGTGAACCATGCCTGGAAACCAAAGAAGTGGTTTGCACAAACCTCTGGTAAGCAAAACCTCAGAGTTTGTGACTGGAGCATAGACATATGGCAGCCTTGGTTCAAATGTGCTTTATCTGCTGAAAGACAGCACCTGTGCCCAAAAGCCACCAGCACTTCCTGTAGAGCTCTCATGCAGTGCCTGCACAGCCTGGTGAGCTCTGCTCCAGGGATGTACCACTGCTGAAGTACTGGCAAGATCCATGTCCAGGGCTTGTCCAACTTAGGGCCTTCGTGGGATCACTGATCACTGGCATGATCTTGGCATTATGACATTGCATTTGCATCACTGTAGTGTTAGTCCCTTGGGGTTTAAGCAAGTGGCCTCATACTTTGTGCCATTCTACTCTCTCTCAAAGTCAAAAGCCAAGATATATTCTCTCCCTCACTCTCTCTCTCTCTCTCACACACACACGCGCTCACACACACGCATGCGCGCACACACACACACACACACACACACACGATTTTCAGGAGTGACTAAGGAGTTTATGTACCAACCCCTGCCCTCTGAATTGTCAGACCTCTTTAAGGTTTCTCAGTTTGGGCACCCAAAAAGCTCATGTGTGTATCTCATGTGGCAGTGACAGCATTACAGTAAAATGCAGAAACTGATCATGTCTTTGTGTCCTCTGTGGCTTGGGCGGGCTGGGACTCAGGCTGGCCAAAGAGCTGGCTGGGGTGGGGCTCCTCCAACCATGGGAGGTGGAGGGGTTCCAGTGGGGGAGGGGAAAAGGAAGAGGTAGGGTAGGGTCGGAGCCCTTGGGTGGAAGGGGCAGGATTGGATGCTAGCCTCCCCGAACGGGGGGTTCATGTAACACCCATGACTGTGTGGACGTACTCTTAAGTCATTTAGGTGCTTTTGGAAACTTCACCCCATGTCTATTGAGCCATTGTGATTTGCAGAGTCTGAGGCTGAAATGTGGCTTGTGGAAATCCAGCTGAAATCTGGGTCTACCCCACTTACTCTGCAAGACTGAGACATGGTTTGGCCATGCTGGGTACTATTGTGTGGTAACCAGCTCCCACATCCTGCTGGCTTCTCATAGCATAGCTGAGATCCAAGGTGCTAAACTGTGTTGGACGCTGTTTGGAAATATGCTTACAACTTCACATCTTAGCCCAGGGCTTGGCAGATGGGTCTAGGTTTGACTAACTGCTTCCCCAAGAATACACAGACTTAAAAAAAAATAATTGCTTATAAATGCTAAGTGCAAAACTAGGACTGTTTTTGAGAAAAGGCCCATGCCAGGCAGCACAAGCAAAGCAAGCCACCATTTAGGACTTGTTGTTTCAAATCACATGCGAGCTCTGCAGGCTGACTCTGACTCTTCCTTTGTTCATGAGGTCATAGGTGTAATTGACTAGCCATCAGAGCCACCTCTAGCAGCAGGACCCAAAGGGAGCAAATCTGTGGCTTCAGCCTTTATCCTTGGTAGCTCTGGCCTGCTCTTGCTTGAGAACTGACAAATTGTAACTGCAGCCAGGATGTGCAGGCCCACACACGCTTCTTATGGACTGGGCACATCTTTTAGTTTGTCCCGGCTACCATGCTCCTTATTTATGCTAAATGAATTCTCCGATTTCCCTTCATGTACATGCTTTTCCTTTCATTAACGGTGCTATGTATGCTGTGGAAGGCAGTGCTGAAAGTAATCCCTTCTTATCACAAGGTGAATACAACTTGGAACTTGTTAACATGAAGAATCACAGGCAGAAAACCAGCACACCTTTGCGGTTACATTAATTTAGCCAGTTATTTGACACATTTGATTTAAAACACGTTCCTGGTGCTTTGAACTGTGCTTGGAGAGTGAGAGACAGCACATGTTAATGCTGTAGATCGAAGAAATAGAGATACAATACAGCTTGTAAAAAATGGGGCAGCCCGAACATGCTCATCCCCTGCCCTTAACTGACTTTCATTGGGAGGGATAGCTCATTATTTCTAATCTAATTCTCTCCACTTTGCTTGGCTCTGCTATTAGAACCTTTTGCTGTGCAGAGATGGTGAGACTGAAAGGGACATTTCCAGCACAGAGCCCAGGGATTTAATTGTGTAAATACTATTCTCATTAATGGTTCCTCATTAGCTTCTCAGCCAGAGAACAGCTCACTCATCCAAGCTCCATAAGAGCCCAGGAACCCGGCTACGTTTCCCTGGGGAGGGGTGTCTTTCAACTACCAGAATTAAGGGGGCATCTGCTCCAGTGTTATGCATGTGCTGAGATTTGCAGGTAAAGCAGGACTAAACCCCTTTCTTTCTCACTTTGACTGCAATGAGTCTCCAGATTTAACACCTCAGCTCTACAGGTGACAGCTACATTTAATACAGTTAAATATTTACTAACTTGTTGCAGAGGAAACTCCTGTTAACAATCTCTTCGGGCTTGTCAACACGGAACAGTGATATGCATCAGCGGGGTGTGAATTCTAATGCACAGCAACATGTTGCACACTAACTGGCCTGCGTAGACCCTGGTCTGTGATGCCTCTGGGGGTTACTCAGAGCTGTGAAGCACCTCGCTACCACCTGCCCTTAGCATGAGGAACCTTTGTCTGTGCCTGTTGGGAGTCAGCTCCACAACTCCTCTGGCCACAGGTAACACACACACTCTCCTCTAGGCCTACCCAGGCCTCTAACCCCCATGTATCTCCCTGGAGGATCCAGACCCTGTTCCACTGGACACTCACAGTATTCACAGATTCGCTGCTTCCAAAGAAACGGTATATCCCAGCTGACTACTTCCATCTCTGGTCACCGCTCTGCTTTACACGCAACACTGAGATATGTTTATAGTGAAAACAAGGAAAAGTTTATTTAGCAGAATATAGAGAATCAAGTGATAGCTAGTAAAAGTGTTGAAACAAATGGGTACCTATAAAATAAAATCATAATACACATTCTAGAACCTAGACTTGCTTAACTAGATACTTTCCTGTCTTATGGAGGGATGCTCAGCCAAGGTCCTTCTAGTGTTTACAGCCAGGCTTGGCTGTGATCTTCCATTCATGAGACAAGTCATGCTTGTCAGTTTGCCCCCCTGGTGGAAGATCCTGGATGTCTGTCTGCACACCCAGATATATCAGAACAATCCATTGTCCCTATTCACAAGGAGGACCTCCCCCTACTCGAGTTGTTTCCTGGGTACTCCTTTCTGGTAGATTTCTGGTGGAATCTCTTAATCAGCATCTGGCCCAATATGCAAAGAGGCTTACTATATGAAGCCTACAATACACATATGACCAGACAGGGAGATAAGTGTCCATTACTTCCTGCCTGAAAGGAGCCTGTCCGAGGCGTGTTACCTCGTGGTGACCTGCCTTACCTCCAAGACCTTAAGAACATAAATTTTAGTACAGATAAATAACTTCTTAAATATTATCCATCCATACATTTTGTGATGATTGTGATGACCTGCAGAGTACTGGCTCTTGATAGAGACCTCACATGCCACCCTTTGGCAAATCAGTATGCATATACATACAACCCAGGGAATCCCTGTTGAACTTCATGCACCCACTGTGCCCTCTGGCATTTAGTATGAAGAGGTCCCTGGGTCACAGCTGGCGCACACTAGGAGTTCCCTACTGCTCATTAACATAGTGGTGTTTGAAAAAGGGCTACATTAACCTGCACTAGAGAATTTCTAGCAGAGTCTAAACAGGGCAGTTAGTGCGAGACATGTTGGTGTGCATTAGAATTCACGCCCCACTGCTGCACACTACTGCACCGTATAGACAAGCCCTGTGAGAAATTTGGTCCTGACAGACACAGCTTTGTGTTTGGCTCATGACCAGCCATGTCCCAGCAAACTTCCCAGGCACACACTGTGCCAGCATTGCAGGGATAAGATGCGTTTAGTAAAACAACATCAGTTGTTTCCCCCAATTGGGCAGAACCTGCTTTGCCAGACACTTAGGGGCCCAAGTCCTTTGAAAATGAGATTTAGATTCCTATGTCACTTAGGTACTTTTAAAAATATTACCCCGTCTGTGTTGTTTGAATAGTGCAATGGAGCCTTTACACTTGATTAAGCCACAATCAAGCTCTGTATTAGCAGAGTAATTAGCAAAGTCATAAACGTCCATTAGAAATTTTTGTCCTTCTTAAGACTGCTGCTTTCTGCCTTGTGTGGTTTTTCCCTCTCCCTTGCTAATCAGGAATAATCTCTATTATCCCTGCCTCCTCATGATGCTGGCTTAGGCTTTGTCTGCCTTGTCTCTCTTCATCTTTTCAATTACTTTCTAAAATTCACAGTGAACGGAGCTTTGTAACCTGACCCAGCCTGCCTCTAATTGAGATGAACAGAAGAAACCATGTCTTCTTTTGGCTACGTCACTATTATTGTACCAGCATAATTTGCTGTCTGAAATTTCTAGCTTACATACAACTTTTATTGGCCATCCTGACCGGGAGAAGATGACCTGGAGTCCTTGTTTTCTGGCTGATTCCTGTCTCTGCTAGTGCACTGGAAGTCTAACTGGGGAGTGTGCTAAGATGGGAAGCAGATGGGCTATTCTGTTGCCTACTAGTATCCAAACCCATCTGGCTCTCGGTGCTTTATTTTTCTTTCAGAGTTGTAAAATCCACTTGTATTGTTTGCATCCAGGGCCGGCCATGAACCAAGCAAAATAAGCTGTGGCATAGTGTTTTGCATCCCACATAAGCTGTACAGCTCACGTAGAGTCATAGATTCATAGATGTTACGGCCAGAAGGGACCATTATCATTTAATTTGACTTCTTACATGACTAGCATGACATGATCTTAGGCTAGAGGATTTCACTCATGTTCCTGCATCAAGCCCATAACTTCTTTTTGAGCTAGGGCAGATTCAGAAAGACATTGCATCTGGATTTCGAAACTCCATTAGACATGCTGGCTCTATCACCTTCTTCTGCAATGGCACCAGAAAGGGAACGAGAAGACGTGCTTGTAGGTCCCTTCTGGTAATGCCTGGCTCAATTTCCCCTCTTCAGAACAGTTTGAAGTCCTGTAAATTATAAGGCCAGCCCTGTTGGCATCTAATAGTGATCTGAAGCAACAACTTCAGTCATTTCAACTCACCCCGGGTGTAGCACCTGGCGCTTAAAGGCGCACTTTGCAGGCTTTGTGCTGGCCCTTGGCACAGGGGAATTGGACCCCGAATGCAGATATCCCACTGGTGCTTTTCCTTGATCTGTCAATGCTTGAGCGAGTTCCGAGAGAGGATGTAAGTGTCTGTGTCCAAGCCCCTGTTTCAGAAAACAAGTGGATAGAAGATAAGCTCGACCTAGGAAAGCTTGGGAGAGCAGCATGGCAGAGTGAGCCGCAGCACTTACGACGTTGCGTTGTGGTCTGTCAGAGCACAGGAGTGTTTTATGCCAAACCCAAGTCGCATTGGTCCTGATTCTGTGAAGTGCTAAGCGCCTCCTGCGTTTCACCTAAGGTGTGTTGAGGGCCCTCAGCACCCGCTAGGGTTTGGCCTGAGTTCTCTTTTCCTTCGTTTCTGTCTCAGCGCAATAGGAGGGATGCTTACCTCCTTTACAGCGGCGTGGAGGATTAGCTAGGGGATGCTGATGAAGTGCGCTGTCCCAACCCTGGCACGACCACCCCCTCAGGCCTTGGCTCTCTGTTCACTTTAGAAGTGCTGCAGTCACACTTGGCTCAGCTGGCACTTAGTATTTCATTTTACTTACAAAGCAAGGAACTCTGTAGATTTTCAGCTATTTTGTCTTAATGGGAAAATCAAACCGCACTGGCTCTAATTTTCCTTTCAAAATGATGATGATAGCAGTGAGGGTAAACAAGGTTAATGTGCAATACAGGCTGCGTGCTGCCAGAACCGCTGCACAGCTGAACAACCCATGGAGCCAGAGTCACCAGGGAAGCACTGGGCCCCACTTTCATTAAAGAGAGAACAAAGTCATTTAATAGAAGAGAGTTTAACTACCAGGCAGCAAGCCATTGCTGTTCTTCAGGATGTCCCCCGAGTCCCAGCATAGGCAGCTAGAACCTAATACCCAAGAGTTTTATTGGAAAGCTCAGCATCACTGCGCCTCTGAAGATGTCAGACGAATCCAAAAACTCAGAGTGAAGCTTGATATGAACCAGCTGGTTTCCTGGAGGACTTGTCAGCTGGTTTCTCCCAGCATTGAGCCCAGATCTGCTTGAGAGGTGCGAGAACCTGGGGCTGGCTTTAGGGGAAGACACCAAACCACAGTTTTGCATGGTTTGTATTATTATTAAATATGTCTCTTTTGGTAGCCCTCAAAGGCCCCAGTCGGGATGGGGTCCTGCTGTACAAGCATGGAAAAGAAACAATCCTGGCTCTGAAGAGTTTACAGTCTATAGAATAATGTGAACACTTTCCATGGAAGGCTCTCCAAAATCCCAACCCCCCATCCACGCATTAATGACATAAACTTCCCAATACCCTGTGTTGTAGGGTGGTGTATAAACCCATTTCACACGCTGGACAAACTGAGACACAGGGATATCAATGGTCAGACGGGGGCTTCTGTTGCATGAATGTGTAAGAGAGGACAGAGAGCCCTTCTTCTTTCAGCACCCAGTGCTTGGTGCCTGGAGTGCAAGTTGTGGGGGAGTCAGTGCCGCCAGCAACACTTGATAGCCCAGGGCCCCAGTGGCTGGAAGAACCACAGCCTGCTCCAGAGTGACTTACCCAGGCTTGCATGAGAAGTGAGTTGCAGAGTTGAGAACAGAACCCATATCTCTGTCTTAACCACAGGAAGATCCTTCCTGCCTTGCAGCCCTTCAGCTGACTGAGAACTAATGATGGAGCTATGGTTCTCTTCCTAGCACTGGGAGGGCAGAGGTCTAGTGGCCAGGGCACTGGACTGAGACTCAGAGGTTTCAATTCCCAGCTCTGCCACGGACGTTCTGTAAGTCACTTCAGCTCTCTGTGCCTCTGTTTTCCCTCCCCACACTTGTGGGTCTCGTCTGTTTAGATTGTGAGTTTTCCAAGGCAGCATCCGTCTCTTACTATCTGTGCGCATGCAGTGCCTAGAGCAATGAGGCCCCAACCTCAGCTGTGGTCTTGTGGTGCCACTGTGTGATCCTAACAATGAATGATAACCGGAGCAGATGCACAGATATTTTGAGCCCTGCAGGATGCCCAGTGGTCAAGAGGGAAAGGCCCCAAACCAGCTGACGAAAACTCTTTCCATGTTGGAAAATGAGGAGTAAAAAATGAGAAATTGACTTGACTGTGCCCTGCTTTAGCTGGGCCTTTCTCCTCCTGGCCCTGCCTGGGTGGCCCATCAAGAGGTTACACACGTGTTAGGAGCAGGAGGTGCTGATCACTTGATCGTTCTGTGATTTCCACAAGGTCATGCTTGCATTAATAATAGTTAGCATTTCTCTTCTGTAGGTCTGAAGGCATTTTACAAGGTGGGCAAGCATCATGAACCCCATTTTATACAGCGGAAACTCACACAGGGGTCTCAGTGGCAGAGCCAGGAATAAAAACCCTCTTGACCTCCAATCCAGTGCCCCAGCCACTGCATCTTGCTGCCTTCTTGAAACAGTTTCCTCTGCAACCGATTCATCCTTTTGTCATCTCCTGGATTTAAACTCTTTTGTGCACCATTCTGAGCCTCCATTCGTCACCATTTGAGTTACTGTTAGCCTTCACTGCTCTTGCATCTTCCTAAGTAATAAACTGCACTTGTTCAGCCTTAAATCAGAACCCAGTGATAAGTCACAAGTCTCCAGTTCCTCCTCATTGTGCAAATGTTTATCTTGCCAGGACTAAAATCACTTTCATTTTATCCTCTGGGGTACACATGTATCTCTTTGATGGTTCTTCATTGTTTTAACCCAAACTGTGATTCCTTTTGCTGCATAGATTTTAAGATACTGTTAAGAGCTGGGTGAAACCTAATTATGGGTTTCAGGTTGACAGGTGTATCGTCCTTCCGTTGACATAACTGTCAGCATAAGCCCCCCTACAACAAAAGGAGTGTGCGAAGCCACGCAGGAACTTTTGCTGAGGGGTATGTGTGTGTTGTGAGAGAGAGAAGGCAGAACACAAAGCAACTGAGGGCTTGGCTACACTCAAAACTCCAAAGTGCTGCTGCGGGAGTGGTCCTGCGGCAGCGCTTTGAAGTGCGAGTGTTGTCGCAGCGCCAGTGCTGAGGGAGAGCTCTCCAGCGCTGCAGGTACTCCACCTCCCCATGGGGATTAGCTTACAGCTCTGGGAGCCGCGCTCCTAGCGCTGGGGCACTGTTTACCCTGGGGCTTTACAGCACTGTAACTTGTTGCGCTTGAGGGGTGTTTTTTCACACCCCTGAGTGAGAAAGTTGCAGCACTGTAAAGCGCCAGTATAGCCGAAGCCTGAGAACCAAAAAGAGAGACCGAGAGAGAGAAAGCAAAACAGAGCAGCTGCAAGCGTGGTGGCTGACCCTGATCAAATATATTTGATTTGAAGTTTTAAAGTCGATGTAAAAGAATGTGTGTCACTCTCCTGGCAGTGCTGCTGGGCTTAGGTTCTCTAGTCAATGTATTCCCTTCCTCCAGTATTGCTGACTGCAGCCCCAAATGCATAGAAGAGGGTGCAGGTGTAGAGTTCTCCCATCAGTGGGAGAGTGTAATTAGCCATTTTCTTCTTCCAAGGTTCCCTGGCAGTATCGGTAGCTGACATGACTGCGCCTGTGGTGGGTTCCTCTGGAGGGGTTTATGCTCTCATTTCTGCTCATCTGGCCAACATAGTAATGGTAAGTACCAGAACGATTGTCAAACCTATTCAAAAGGGAATGAATTCTGAGAGACTAGATGGCTCTGGGCAGATTGGCAGTGGGACCTGTCATGGCTAAATCAGCAGTCTGAATCCAGCCTGGGTCAATAGTGACAAATATGGTCACAATCTGACGATTGTTAGCAGCCTGCCAAGGATGTGAATAGGCCACAAAGAATGAATTGCCCTCTTGCCCCTAAAGGTGATCCCTCTGCCCCAGGGTTGAGGTACATTGGTTGGAGGGGGACAGTGTATATGGGAAGCTTTCAGCACCTGTGTCCATGGACTTCTTTGATGCACAGAGGACTTCAGTTTCAATCTGGCACCTTCAACCTTGTTGAATTTTTGTGTTTGTTTATTCACCCTGTTTTGTTTGTCCAGATCTGGATCCTTCCTTTTTTCTAGTTTCCAAACTCTCCCCTTCTCTTTGGATTTCCATGTCCCTTATCACAGGGCACCTGCACAAAGTCAGGCTCCCAAATCCAGGTGCAAATGTTGAATGTAAATAAACCTCATTGGCTATGCAGTAAAACTTATCTTAAATGATCACCAAAGAGAATCAGGAAAAATCGAGCAACTGGAAGAAATGGTCTTTTGCTAATTTAGGTTGCATAACAGAGATACGTGGCATGCTTTATAGAGAGAAGGTTCATTTCAGCATGCACAGACCCTCATGCCCTTCGACATGCAGTGCATATAGGGTGGAAGGATGGCTCAGTGGTTAGGACGCTAGCTTAGGAGTCCTGAGTTCAATTCTCTGGTCTGCTGTGGGTTTCCTGCGTGACCTCAGTCTCTGTGTGCCTGAGTTCCTGATCTGTAGCATTGCCCTACCTCATAGGGTGTTGGGAGCATAAGAACATTAAAGATTGTAAGGTGCTCAGATGCTATGGTTATATGGGGCCATATAAGTGCCTTGGACAGATATAGGGCCCGGGTATGTGACTCCTACTTTCATATACAGGATACACTGTAAAGTTACTTTCCCAGCTCTACCTGTGTAAAAACTGGCCCCATGTGGCACGACAGTTCAGCTCTGTGCTTTCGTCTTGTCTCTTCTCCTTGAGCTCTTTTATTGTGTAGCAGCCAGTTAAACAATGTCCTCCCATGAGCTCAAACACGCACACATGAATTTCCAAGATGGGAAATTCATGTTAACTAAAGGCCTGAAATAGACCATTTGCAACTGAAGATGGGGGTTGTATTTTCCCATAGGCGTAACTTTATGGATATCTTGTGCTTACAAACATTTGTGTAGAAATTACATTTTTATGAGCTTGACATTTTCTCTTTCTCACTCTGCTCCTGTCCTCACTCCCAATCACTGGGCATCAGTCTAATAATTAAGGGCCCAGTCCTGCAAGATGTTGAACACATTGCGCTCCCAGTGATTTCTGTGGGAGCACTGAGGCTGCTCAGCACCCCAGAAGAGATGCTTCCTGTAGGGCCCTGAAAATCTTAGGACATTCCGTGATGCATGTGGCCCTTTGCTCATACACACTGGCACTTAACCTGCAGTTTCACTTGCAGCTGAGACGGTTGGCGGTTTCCATGTGTAAATACTGAGATTTGTACCTTTAAGAATTTCGCCCTAAAAGTAGAATAATAATTCTATAGCCCTCTACGACTTTGCAGTTTCATGACTACAATGAATAGAGAACTCAGATTCCTGTGTGCCACAAACACAGCGTCCCATTCTCCTGTAGCTGAAGGGGAAGCTCCCTTAGCTGAAGATGATTTATGACACACTATTGAGCACTTCTGCGTCTATCCAGAAGAGGGCAGCATGCACACACACACCCCTTCCATCCACCAGAGAGGTCATTCATTTTTAGTGCATTGTTCAGATTTCTTAAGTGTTGCATCATTTTACCTTTCAGTTCTCTCCTATTTAGTGATTGCCACAGTAGCACAAGTCACTTTGCAAAATGATCAGTAGTACACCAAGAAATAATTGAACTGACTTTTATGAGCCTTTCCTGCCTACCCATTCCTGGTGCTTTTTCTTTCTTTCTCCCTGGCTCAGTTAATATTCTTGTGAGAATCGCTTACATAATGAAAAAGATGTTTTGCATTTGCCACTCCATCGCGTCTGTTGACAATACTCATCTTTTTGCACGGATGGTTTGGACGGGGAAGGGAGAGTATCTCATCTGAATCTTCCATTTCCCTTGTGCCTCCTGGTAACTGAAGGAAATTTAAAATGTCCCTGCTTGGGGGTGGGGGTGGGGGGATCCTGAAAATAAATAAAACAACAAACAGGAGCAAGCAATAAAACATCTCACCCTAAGGAAAATAATAAAGGGGGGAAAACCAACAAAGCTGCATGGAAATGAAGGGTAAAGGAGGAAACCGTATTAATCAGCATGAGCTCAGAGCCATCTGACTATGTTAGCTGTCTCTGTGGAGAGAGAAAATGAGTTACTTTATTTTGCACAGATTGCATTCTTGCAGCTGCTGAAGTGATTTATACCAAGATTCCCCCATCA
Source organism: Chelonoidis abingdonii (assembly GCF_003597395.2). NCBI lineage: Eukaryota > Metazoa > Chordata > Testudines > Testudinidae > Chelonoidis > Chelonoidis abingdonii. The sequence continues at coordinate 24,057,734 of NC_133781.1, forward strand.
AAGTTTATATATTGTAAAATATTCTTTCAATACATTGAAAAGCCACTGGCTACATCAGGAGTTGGACCCTGGACTCCATTAATATTTGTTTCTTTGGTGTGCAGATTTAATTTATTAGTTTGGCTATAGGGAGCTGTTCTGGAACCTCTTAATGCTTTGATATCTCACGCTACCTTACACAGGCACAATTGCTTTGGAAAGAATCTAACTGAGTTCAGGTGCTTAATAATAATAATACTGCTTTGCATTTCTAGATATGTCAGGTGATGAGAGGTATAGAAGAACCTAAATAGAACAGGGCTCTACAGCATCTTCCTTGTGAGGATTTCCAAGCGCTTTAGAAACACAATTAAATTAAACCTACCTCACAGCACTCCAGTGAATTGGCTAAGTATTATCATCCTCACTCTACAGGTTTGGGAGCAGATGACTGAGACTTGCCCAAGGAACCTGTGGTGGTCCATGTGCCTTAACATTTTGCAAGTGTCTAAGTGGTCTGCACAATGTGAACCCATATTGATCAGCAGGCAGGCAGGCTTTGTCAGTCTTATTACAGTGCTGGAATTTGCTTGGTAGAGCAAAGTCTACCAACATTTCTGTACATTTTCTTTCTTTTGGAAATCACGTGCTCGTAGGGTTTAACTATACTAGGTAATTAGTGTATTAACCCTACAAGTTGCCCCAATTAACTGACCTGATGTTAAACATGACAGGCCCTGTCTATCCTGAGTAAATCGTCTTCGTTAACGTGTTCTAATGCAACATAGTTTCCCAGTATAAACAAGCCCCTAGTTGGTGTATCTTTCATCCCTGAAACCCTGAATGTTTCCTGCTAAATATAATGCCATTTTTATAATTAGGTTTGGAATATTTTCATTCTTATGGGTTTCAACTATTTTAATGTTTATTTTCAAGGATTTTTTATTTTACATTTTTGTTACCAACCCTAAATTTTGGCACTAGCTGGACATTAAAACAAAACTAATTTATTTAAAACCTAATTACTTTAGATGTTGAGGTTCATAAGATTCAGAAATAGAACAGTAATATTATCAGACAATTCTATTTTAGAATAGCTCCTATTAGTTTATTTGCTAGATAGAACTGACCACATTAGCTGTCTGTGAGTGCAACATATATGTACTTAACTTCTCCATTCTGTAATTTATTATTATTAATGTGAGAAGTTATTTCAGTCTTTTTGGATGGAGGGAGAAAATGTCAGTTATAGACATTGGCTGATTTAAAATCTAATCCTTCCAAGCCTATATATAAGTATCAGACCAGACTGCTGACCTATAAAGATGTAAAATTGGGATGAGATATAACCCCTTTATGAATGCTGACCTACTTGTGGGCTCCTAGAAATTTACATAGCAATCTGGCTCCAGCTGAAGTAAATTGGGAGACTTGTCACTGCTGTTGGATTGAGTGGCATCTGTTGCTTACAATTTAACATGTCAACAACCAAAGACACAATCCCTGGTTTGGACGGATGTATTTCATGTAGATATGAGCCAAAACCAAACTATCAGATCCAAACAGCCTCAGACTCTGAAGAAATTTGCAGAAGTCTGAAATTTGGGTCTGAACCGTTGAAGTCACTGGGAGTCTTTCCATTGATTTTAATAGGGTTTGGAACAAGCCCTTTGTGATTGGCCCCATCTCTGTAGTGGACTGGTCCCCAGTGTTCAGGACTGGAATTTGGAAGTCCACTTCCAAATTGTGCAGCTTGGGCCAGTGTCAGTTTCATGCCTCCCATCCCTAACCTGTCCTTTTATATTTTGCCTTCCATGCATATGGATGTAGATCAGTACAGACCAGTGGAAGAAGCGGGAGACCTGTACACGAAGGAAAATGCTCTTTGTGTGTTTGGTTGTCTTATTAGCCTATTCCATATAGATTATTAACTAGACAATCTTTTAACTGAATTCAGTGCATACCTAATTATATCACCAACTCTTCTGCTTTCCAGAGCTCTTTTGTACAGTTTCTTCTATAGGTTAATTCCAAGTCCATAAAGAAAGGGAGCAGATGCAGGCTGAGATCCTGCAAAGAATTACTCGAGTGCTGAATTCTGTACTCTCTGAGTAGTCCCTTTGAAATCAAAAGTCTCCTGAGGTCGCTAGGAGCTTTCCATTGATCTCAAAGAGCTTCGGATCAGGCCTGTGTCATATACAGTTAAGCATGTGCTTCAGTCGTTTCAGGATCAAGGCATTGGATTCTTCTATACTTAATGCTTTGGCTTCCTCCTTTATTTAGAACACATGTCTTCTCCAGGTGGGGGGTGTGTGTGTGTGTGTGTACACAGATTTCCATGGTTAGTACAGGTATAAATTGAGTGCAATGCAGATCAGAGCTAACAGTCAGCTGGCTCACAACAGATGTGGTATTATATCAAAGGCTCCTTACTGCAAATAATTACTGAATGTGGTTATAAACAGTTTGCCAAAATTGCTGTGAAAGGCTGGTTACATGGAAGGGGTGTCTCAAGGGAATAGTGGGATGCCTGAAATTCTTAGGGATGGAAACCAATGAACTAGTGATAGAAAAGTGGAAATGGTGGTGAGAAGGCGAGTCAGTGGCTTTAGTTTTCTCATCCCAATTTGCAATGGGGTGAAACACTTAAATTGCTACTGTCAGCTGTGGTGAGCACAGGCATGTGCCAGAGTTCCACACCAGCAGTCTGAATCACTCCTTGGCCCAGGCACCAATGGTTCAAATCATATCAGGAAAAAAGGCAGCGTCTATAAGCACAGCGTAAAGCAGAGTCAAAAGGCCCTTGAGCCTCAGGACTTGCATGTCAGTTAACCTCAAGGGGGTCTGTAGTTTCTCAGAGGCAGGCTGGTGTGTGCTGGCTGAGAGCCATTGCTCCTCAGCAATCCCAAACTTTTCTGTCCCTTCTTCTTCTTCTTCCTCCTCCGTCACTTGTCACCACAGCGGAGGGGGGAGTGTCGCTCCATAATTGGCATTTCTCACAGCAGAACTGGGGCATGGCTAGTTTGGCTGTCCGCAGGCAGACAGGGTTCTTAACCCTTTCCTGCCTGTGTTTTTGTGAGAGGGGTTGCAGACCTCACCACAACTACCAACGATTAGATTCCAGTTAAGATATCAAATGTGATCTACAGTGTATGCTCTTCCATACAGTTAGCCAAGAGGTACTGAGCTCTTTGGGGCAGGGACCATCTTTTATTGTGTGCATGTACATTGCCTAGCAAAATGGAGCCCCTGTCTAGGCTGAGGCCTCTAGGCACTATTATAATATGATACTTAGACTCTAAGCTCCTTGGGGCAAGTGCTGTCTTTGGTTCTGTGGTTGTGCAGCACCGAGCGCAATAGGATATGACTTCATGGCTAGGGCTCTTAGGCATGCCAGTAATACAAATACATAATAATTAATAATAAATCCTAACTATAGACAATGGGCTCCAGAAGGAGCGTTTCCAACCCTCCTTGGCCGAATGAGGGGTTTGCTTCAGCACAGGGCTCTTTTGACACAAGAGAAGTAGTAAAGGGAGGGAGGAACAGGGAGACTATATCGTGGGAGGGAAACTCCCCTCCTCTAATGCAAGCTTTAAAGACACTGCTTGTGTTCTGAAGTTAGTTGCTTCTTCTCCCTGGTTTCAGAATCGATCTTAACCAAACTAAGTGCCTCCTGTGGCTGGCAAAATTTAGTAAAAGTTTACTAAATATTCAAAAATTTGAGAAGCATTTTGCTTTAATTAAGAAAAATAATTAGCTCTGTTAGTTTTCATTATGCCAAAACATTGCCTCCAAGATGCATTTGCTTCAATGGCCTATCTAATCTACATATCCTTTTATGGTATTTCTAAGGCACTTATTACTTGGTATCTAAGTGTTTGCATTGAAGGAGGACAAGAGAAAGGATGAAACTCCCATGCATTTGTTTGTGGGCCATAACCTAAATGATCTATGTATTTAATACAGCTGGTCAGGAAATGGATGAAAAGTCAAAGTTTTCCATAGCAAACAGACACTTTCTGCAAAAAATTAATCAAAACCCCAATTTTCTGTTGAAAAACATTTTAGATGGAACACTTTCAAACAGCCCTAGTACGTAAGCCCTGAATATTTTGCCTAACCTTTTCCCTCAAGACCTGAGTTCATCCTTTAAATCTTGAGTACTGCAAACATTGCCGCAAGCTTCCACTAGGCAGATAATATCAGTGCTGGTTTATTGATCCTCTGATGTGAGTTAGCTCAAGGGTGCGAGGTCATTCAGATTTCCTGCTTGCAAGAAGTAAAGGGATGCTGATGTCTCCATGGATCAAAAGGAGATGATAGGGGAAGAAAATATGTCACGGTAAAGAGGGAGAAATATCATGGTATCTCATTGTTTTCTATACTTGTTAATGCCTCTCTCCTTACCCAAGAACATTCTTCTCCCTTAGTTCAGCTGGAGGAAGCAAGTATGTATCCTGTTCTTTCATTCAGAACCTAACCACTTAAAGCATTGGTGAGATGATAAGAGTTAGTTAATTATATTCTCTTTGCCCCCTTAAACCAGGGCCGCCCAGAGGGGAAGCAAGTGTCCCAGGCCCCAGGCTCCGCAGGGGCCCCCACGAGAACGGCCGAGGCTCCCTCATTGGCCCGGCCTGACCCTGCCTCCGCCCCTCCCGGAGCCTCAGAGCATCCAGCAGCGTCCTGGACAGCTTCAGCAAGGCTCTGGTGGGCCCCTGAGCGCCGCCCTGCTCAGATCCGCATGGTCAGGGGGTGGGCCTGTGAGCTCTATGCTGAGTGGAGGAAGCTCAGGCCCCGCGGGAGCTCACAGTCCCGCCCCCTCTCCACGAGGATCTGAGCGGGGCTGAGCTTAGGGGCCCCGCTGGAGACACGCTGAAGCTGTCTGGGAAAGGTCCTGGATGAGCTCAGGCTCCGGGTGAGGGGGGAAGCCAGGGGTAAGAGGCCGGGGCCAGGGGGGTTGGCTAAGGGGCAGGGAGTCCCAGGGACAGTCAGGGCACAGGGAGGGGGCAGAGGTTGGGGGCAATCAGGGGACAGGGATTTGGGGTTGGATTGTGGTGTTTCCAGGGTCTGTCAGGACTCAGCAGTAAGTTATGGCGTTGGGGCAGTCAGGAGCAGGTGGGGTCCTGGGGTGATGGGGGGTTGGGATGGTGGAGGGGACAAGGAGCAGGATGAGTTGGGATTCTGAGGGGGGCAGGTAGTCGGGAGCAGGAAGTGTTGGGGTCACATAGGAGGCAGAGCCAGGCTTTTGGGAGGCACGCCTTCCCTACTCTAAAGCTCATTCAGCAGTGTTGAGGCTTCAGAAGAGCCAAGCTGTTGGCTTTTTCCTAGGTCTACCATCCCTTCACTTCTCAAATGCCAAATTTTAGTCTATATTTAATTCTGCCATAGAGAGATCATGTCAGGGGAGGGTACTTCATTTAAAATTAGCACATGGGGGAGGATCACATGAGAAGAGCAAAATCCTTCCCAACCCTACCAAGGAGATCCCCCCCCCCTGCCTTCCCTGAGGCTTCCAAGGTTAATTTAGTGGTTCTCAAGCTTTTGTACTGGTGATCCCTTTCACATAGCAAACCTCTGAGTGCAACCACGCCTTATAAATTGAAAACACTTTTTGTACATTTAACACTATTATAAATGCTGAGGCAAAGCAGGGTTTGAGGTGGAGACTGACAGCTCAAAACTCCCGTTGAGAACCCCTGGGTTAATTTAATTTAGCACCCTGTCCATTCACATGCATATGCTATTTTGAGCATTTCATTTTCTAACTGTCATCTCAGATTTTGAACAAGCTCAACATGCTCAGTTTGTCGGATTGTCCATAGCCATATACTAAAGGCAACACCCACCATTCACCATCTCAGTGTGTGAGGCCCCATGGAAACTCTTAGGGAAACAGAATAAAGCATGAGGTTAAGCTCCATTAATGGCTAGTAGCCAGATGGGTAGGAAGGTGGCCTAGCCTCGTTTGTGAAGTGGAGATGATGGCAGAAGAGATCGACATTGATCATGCACTTTAGGGTTCATTCCCTCTGGGCACTTGGCATTGCCATTTTCAGTAGACAGGCTACTGGCAGCTGAATGGACCTTTGGTATTGACCCAGTACGCCGTTTCTTATTCTAAGCTAAATGAACCCAAATTATGGAGCATATGAGTCCAAGGAATGCCAAGCGTGAGTATCAGAACTTGGAAAAATCTCTGCCTGTGGTCAGCATGCTTGGATCACAAGCTGAGGTGGTTCAAAGTTTTTTGGATTTTTTTAAGCAGAATTTTTTGTTTCTTTCAACATCTAAGCCACAAGCAGCAAATATTTGGCACCACGTCTGAAACCCAAACCTATTCGGTTTTGGCAGCTAATTTCCACTTTTCAATAAAAAAACACAACAAATTTAAGAAAGTCAGGACATTGTCCATGATTTTTTTCTGCTTTTTAAAAACCCCTAGTTTTCGATCCAAAAAAAGTTTTGATGGAAAATATTTGTCCAACCCTTTTAATGAGCTTTAATGCCTTTTAGCACTAGCTGGTGCTGAGAACCAATGATACCTTGTGAAGAAGTTTTCTCAAAACTGGTTTTGTGCCGAGATGCGGAAGGTTTATTTTTCCCAGGGCCACCCATGGCAGCGGGGAGCAAGTGGGGGCAATTTGCTCGGGGCCCCACAGGGGCCCCCATGAGACTATAGTATTGTGTAGTATTGCAATTTTTTTATGGAAGGGGCCCCCGAAATTGCTTTGCCCCAGGCCCCTTGAATCCTCTGGGCGGCCCTGCCTTAAACCTCCACTATAAACCCTTCTCTGTTTGCTAGACTCCCAAGCTTTGAGGTCACACCCACAAAAATAGACTTGCAATATGTTTCTTCCAAATTTACAGCTTTATTGAGTCCTCACTCTATGTGGAACCATGGCCCTGCCCACAGACACACAGTGGATTGCACTATGTACATTTCTAATTCAAATTACCCCTTCTTATCATTTCCATGTAACATAATCTAACACTTCTGGGATAACACGACCTTACCTCCCCAGCCTTTCCCTCACACCCAGTATGAACTATAAACATCTATCAAGGAGAAAAAGAGCGTGATAAAAGGAATAGCAGTTTATAGTCCATGTCTTGCGGAGGGATTAAACAGGGATTCCCAGTTCTGTGGATTTACTGTGCTTTCACATCTTCGTCTTCTGGTCAGTAAAGCTGCAGAGTAAAGAAACAGAAGGATTCAATTGACTTGTGAGAGCTGCCTAATCCTTAATGGGATGTGTCTCTGTCTTTGGCATGGTGAGTTGAGAACCCTGGGAGGGAGTGTGGCAAGGGCAGCACCAATTGGAGCACAGCTTCCCATTATGTGTGTGTGGCGAGATCAAGTTCTTTGATCTTCAGCAAGTATCTAGATCCCTCTTCAGATTCCCACGGCATGAAAAGATGCATAAATTGTACCCAGCATAATTTTGTTTTTGTTGTGTCCTTTTCCAGAACTGGTCTGGAATGAGGTGCCAATTCAAGCTGCTGCGCATGGCTCTTGCGTTGATCTGTAGTAAGTATTGTAATACATTTGTCGCACACATAATCCAGTTTTGTTTTACTTTTGCCATTAGTGGTTATGCTAACCCCAGGCGGTAATTTGGCTCTATCGCTGGGAACCAGTAGCTTGAATTCACGGCAGCAGAAACCTGGTCACTCTGGAATGCAGAATCTGGATCCAAATATTAAACGGGAGCATTTGAAAATGTACAGGTCATTGTTTAGCAGTGTCTGGAGTATGGACATCCATGAAGATCTGGGGGCTCGCTGCTTTTCTGTGAACACTCCAATAGGCAATGCTTTAATAATACCAATGCATTGCACTTTGACGGCACTCTCAGTCTAAGGATCTCCGAAGTATTTGGCAGGCACCAGTGAAGTAAGCTGCTCCAGACCCCTGTGGCAAGGAAGTATTATCCCTGCTTTCCAGAAGGGGAAGGTGATGCACACAGAGATAGAGACCAAGGACAAAATTGTCAAAAACCCTGATGTTGCATTTTCAAAAGTAATGTGAGTACTTCGGAGCCCAAGTCCTGTTGACTAGTGATGAAACTCATTTAGGGTTCAAAGGGCCAGATTTTCAAAGGTATTTAGGTCCCTAAAGATGCAGACAGGCGCCTAGTGGGATTTTTAAAAACACTTGAGCAGGCAGGAATTAGGTGCCCTCACCTGATTAGATGCTTTTGAAAATCCCACTAGGTGTCTTTCTGCATTGTTGGGCCCCCAGTTATTTGCCAAGGTCACACTGCAAGTCGGTGCCAGAGGTGGAAATAGAACACTGACCTACTGACTCTGAGGCTGCGGCTTTAAGCACTAGACAGCCTTTCTCATGCTAATTTGAGTGCTTGAATGGGTAAATTATCTAGCTGCTTGGTTAGCTAATTAGTGGGGACTAGCGATTATGAATAGCCTACTACAGACAATCTGTCAAACTAGTGATTATTATAATGTATGTATTATTATAAAGGTTTATTCAAAGCCTATCACCTGAGTGCCCATATAAAAGGCTATAGATTAATTCTGCCCTCAGTTACTCCTACTGATCAAAAGACACTCAGCTTCATAAAAAAAGTAAAAGGAGCTGGGAGGGGCGCCAAGAAAAGCTAAAACTGCTGGCAGCATCGGACACCGAGCTCTATGGGTAGCCAGGGCCAGGCTCTGGTAGAGCAACAAAGGAAACAAATTCTTCAGCTCCACCATGAACCACCTGCACCAGCCCCCTCAGGATCAGCCATGGGACCAACTCAGGAGTGCTTGAATGGGTAAGTTATCCAGCTGCTTAGTTAGCTAATCTGCTGGTCACAGCTGCCACAAAGGACACGGCAAGAGGTAATGTCAACTGAGAATGAAAGGCTGCATCTCTCTTCTTTTGTCATGCTACACAAAAACGAACTCCCAATGCTGGTGTGCAAGGGATGGGCTCATCTGGAGAAGACAAGAGGATAAAACGGATTTCCAACATGCTGTCCATGGCAAAATATTTTTCCATTGATGTGGGGCTTTTGTAATGTCCAAGTCATACCCTGTTTCTCTAGGTCATTGGTTCTCAACCAAGGTTACATGTACTCCTTGAGGTTCACAGAGGTCTTCTAGGGGGTACAGCAACACATCTAGAGATTTGCCTAGTTTTGTAACAGGCTAGAGAAGTCAGTACAAACTAAAGTTTCATACAGACAATGACTTGTTTATACTGCTCTATATATGATACACTGACATATATGTACAATATTTATATTCCAGTCTATTTATTTTATAATTATATGGTAATAATGAGAAAAAGGTAGCAATTTCAGTACTAGTGTGCTGTGACACATTTGTATTTTTGTGTCTGATTTTGTAAGCAAGTAATTTTTAAGAGACCTGAAACCTGGGGTATACAAGACAAATCAGAGTCCTTCAGGCAGTACAGCAGTCTGGAAAGTTTGAGAACCACTGATCTAGGTCTGTAGTGACTAAAACCAGCGATCAGTAATCTATGCGAGGTGAACTGATGGACCTTGTGTAGTTGCCAGAGGACAACGCTACTACAGTCAGTTTCCTTGCTGGTAATTTCATCAGAGAAGCCAGGAACTGAGGCAAGATAGAACAAATCTCTCACCGCTAGAAGTAGGGTGACCAGACAGCAAATGTGAAAAATCAGGACCAGAGGCAGGGGGTAATAGGAGCCTATATTAAAAAAAAAACAAAAAAAATCGGGACTGTATCTATAAAATTGGAATATCTGGTCACTCTACCTAAAAATGACCCTTCCAATGCTGTGTTCAGGCACATGGGTAGGGAGATGCAGAGAAGCTTGTGTTGCTACTGCCGACTATGCTGTGCTTATTCTGGGCATTCAGTTTTCAGAGCCAATTATCTCTGTAGTGCTACATTCACTTTTTTAAATTACAAAAATGGAAATGTAAAAATCTCAACCAGAATTCTAGAAATAAATTTGGAAGTCTAAGAATTCCTCTCGCACAACCCCCAGTTAAGATTTTTCTCTGCCACTTAGTCCTAATTCAAGGAGAAATTCAGACTTAACATGTATAATTTATTTGTGATTCCAGCCATCTGCACTGCCTTAGACACTGAGTGCAAATTGAAGGTCCTTGGGCCTATACAGGATGAAGCCCTTACATTGTAGGTTACTTTACCTGCAGTTCTACTGGTTATTTATAGAAGGCACAATAGCAATGATGTATAGCCTTAGTGATACAGGACTATTCTGTGTTAAGTTTAATAAAATTTCAGCCGGCCACTTAATCCATTCCAGTGCTTGTTCTCATTCACCACTGTGTCTACATCAAGTGAAACAGGAGTTGTAACCGTGCCTCTGTGGGTCACAATTGAGGATGCTAACTTCAGGACAAACTGCTGAGAAACAGGGCAAACACAACCCAAAACTGGTGGTTATTCTTCCATAAGATATACCAAACCAGCAACAAAAGTAAACTTCTGTTTCACCACACTGGCTAACAAGAAGACATAAAAGCAGTTTCCTTGGGCATTCCAGTTCTTATGTCACCACCAAAAACATGGGATTTAAAGGTGAGTGGTTCTTTACAACCAGTCTCATCAAATAAAAGGTTCATCTGATCCCAAAGAACCAATCACACACCCAGGTTAGCATATAACTTAGATCTTACCCATTAATCACACTGATGTCAATCCTTTATTATCTAAAATCTAAAGGTTTATTTATAGAAAGAAAGAAAGAAAATTGGTTAAAGGACTCAAATACATATAATAAATGCAAAGTTCTTGGTTCAGGCTTGTAGCAGTGATGGAATAAACTGCCGGCTTGATAAGTCTCTGGTTGCTTCCAAATTACTGGAAGGTCCTCAATTCCTTGGTTAGAATAAATTCATAGTTCAGAGGCTTGGTCAAGAAAGAGGCTGGAGCAGGATAGAGGCAAAAAGGTGGTGTTTCCAGGGCCTTGTATAGCTTCTGCCATGTGGAGGGAATCCCATTGTTCTTACTGTGGAAAATTACAGCAGCAAAATGGAGTTTGGAATCACATGGGCAAGTCACATGTCCATGTACTTAGCCTAGTCAAAGCAGGAAATTCCATTAAGTGTAGATGGGTGTCTCCCATGGTCCATTGTCAGTTAAATGTTCTTTTGATGGGCCACTCAATTTGAATAGTTGCTCCAAGATGTGCTGGCTGGCTATCTTGTGGATGTTACCCGAGGAGCAAACATTTGAAATCCAGGTATTGATCCAATACTTATGACTTCAAATACAAAAATGATACATGCAGATAGCATAATCATAACCTTTTCATAGATACCTTACTTGAGAACCTTTGTACCAGATTTCCTGCAAATATATAACAGTGGTTGCAACAGTGATCTATATGGTCACATTTTAATCAGATAATGTCACAGGAGTACAGAGGTGATCTGATGTGCCTAACTAGGGAGAGAAAAGATATGTGATGTGCTGGCTGGACCAAATGAAGAGGAGGAAACAGCCACCAAGAGGGAAATTTAAAGGAAGAAAAAATTCTATCGAAAGAATGTCTTTCTGTTTTTACAAAAAGCAACCAGAAGAATCTAGAGCTGAGAATTTCTGACCTAGATCATGTCTGATGTACAGTGAGCTGATTGGCCAAAACTGGCTTATAACTTCCCCTTTGCTTGTAGCAGAGTGCACTTTCTCTCTGTTCAGTAAAGCAACGAACTCTGCACTATCCATGAGATAGCAAGAGATGGTTCTGTCATCAAGTCGTTGACTTGAAGGAGCCCCAGGTAGAGGCAGAGAAGGATTGAGATGGACAAAGGCTTATCTTTTTTTTCTCTCTCTCTCTTTATTCCAGTGAGCTTTGAATTTGGAAGGGCTGTGTGGCTGCGGTTCCATCCATCTGCTTACCCCCCATGTCCACACCCAAGCTTCGTTGCCCACCTGGGTGGGGTATTGGTTGGAATCACACTGGGGGTGATTATCCTAAGGAACTATGAGCAGAGACTCCAAGACCAGTCCTTATGGTGGATCTTTATTTTTATTTATGTCGTCTTTGTATTGTTCGCCATCTTTTGGAATGTTTTTGCCTACAATCTGTTGGATCTGAAGCTACCTCCACCTCCTTGAGAGCCTGAGACAGAGAACTCTGGAGGGCAAAAGACTTTCCATCTGCCAGCTATGTTAAATGAATCGAAACCAAGGATTTATTTTTATATGACGATTAGGGGATAAGTAAATGATCTTCTGAAAATGCACAAGTTAAGGAATCGTGTGGCATCATTTCTGGTTAACTGTACTGTATGCTGATGAAGATGGTTTAAGCTAAAATCTAACAGTAGAACTGGTCTGACAGAAGTTTGGGCATGAGTTATACAGGTACTGTTAACACTCAGTCGGGATCCAATCCTGCAGCCTCTCCATTGTGGCTACTCCCCTGAGGAAGGGCTGCAGGATCAACCCTATGTTTGTAACTGGGAATTTTACCACTCGGTTTATTAGTTCACACATTGATGTTTAGTTTGGATCACTTAAATTTTCCAAGTTATGCTGGATCCGTGACTAGTTGGTTTATGAAAATCCTGTGTTTAACTGAACAGTAAAAGAAAACAAGCTTCACTTTTACTAATTAGAGCGTAAGTGCTGGAACTAGGGGTTCTGCCACACACCCTGGCTTGACGTAGTAATGACAACCCAAATACATGGTTTCTGCCTTCAGCATCCCCACTGTAAAAACTGTTCCAGCACCACTGAACTAGTGACTCAAAGGACGCTGACAAGGCAACTTGAATTTGGTTTTAACGGTTGAGTTTGACTGGTCAGCCATGCCTAGGGTGACCAGATGTTCCTTTTTTAAACGGACAGTCCTGGTTTGGGGGACTTTTTCTTATCTAGGCACCTGTTACCCTCCCCCCCATCCCATTTTTTCACAGTTGCTATCTGGTCATCCTAGCCATGCCACTGCCATTGTCTTATTAATTGAATGATTACTTAAATATTTAGTCTATAGTTTAGATCGTCTTAAGCAACTTCCAAAGGGGCAAGCAAAACCCATCATGGTAGACATTGATCTTCAACTAAATGTCGAACAAGATTGCACTAGAAACCTTGGGGGTACCATAAAGTGGTTGTTTCAGACAGGACACTGTATCAGAGGTAGGTCTTACCATCAGGACATGTTTCACTTGATTTTTACAACCCATTGTGGTAAATAATGTGGCTGAGTTTTCTTTTCTGGGTGAGGGCAGTTTAGGATTTTGCTAATGGTCAGTTGTGTTTTACATTGGCTGACAATCAGGTTGTTTTATTCTGCCCTTTTTTTCTGACTATGTATAGTCTAACACCCTGTCTGCAAAAAGTTTGGAAAGAGTGTCAGAAAGTCTCCAGCAGGGTTTGCTTAAACTCAGCTCTTGCTAGAGGAGTGTGGACATGATTTCCCTCATGTAAAACCATGCTACAAACCATTCAATATGCTAGAGGCCAAGTTTATCCACCAAAGTTAGCTGAGTTACACCAGGGATTTATTTGCCACTAGTTCCCTACCCAAGTCTGTCATCCCTGGCTTGGCTGGTATGACTAATGCTTGTAAAATACTGGGAATAACTGTTGTGTGTGGACACAAAGTCTTGCCTAGGCAATGGACCTTTATGGGTTCCAAGCAACAATTAGTTGTGATGCCTTTTTGCCTAGTGTAGCTAGGCCATAGGTTTTATAGATCCCTAACTGGTTTATAGTACAATTTTTAAAGCAAAAAGGCCTAATAGCTTGACTCACCATGCCTATATAGACCAGGGAAACCATATAAAACCCTTTGTTGTATGGGCCATGCTTTAAGCACAAATCTCTAGTAAAGTGCTTATGTTATTTCACATTTCACTGTTGATAGCTACCTGCACAGCAGAAAAAAAACAGTCCAGGAAGGTGGAGGATTTACCCTCTTATAGGTTTCCCTTAATCCTCTGTCCCTTCTATATTGTCATAGATTTTAAGGCCAGAAAAGACCATCAGATTATCCAGTGTGACCTCCTTTATAACACAGACCATAGAATTTCATCATGATTAATGCATATCTTCTGTCTTAAGTGGATGCCCTTGATAACACAGAAAAGGTGTATGTGCAGAATGTGAAATTCACCCCTGTGCAGAGGGTCAGCAGGAGGCTTATGCATCAGTTAAAGGTCATGGGGTCAGGGTTTCACCCCATCTGTTTTTAGGGTATTAAATGAGCCTTATCTGCAAAGGAAATTTTTATTTCCCCTTCTTCGTGCGCCATATATGAAAGTTTTGAAGGCTATTGCAACAGCAACAAAATTATTCCCTTTAGTCTGAAGCATGGTTCATAGGACGCCACTTCAAGGAAGCCTTGTAATAGGAAAGCATAAGGTCTATCGTTTGAGAGCACTTGTGGGTTTCTTTGGTATGGGTCCATTTCCAAGTTCCATTTTATCCCTGCAATTCGGAGCCAGCTCTAAACAATCACATGTGCAAGAGTTTGGTTCCCTTGTTCCAGGTCAGAGATCATTCTGGGTGTTTCATAGTGAGAGATGCAGTGTAGTTATAGCTGTGTCAGTCGCAGGATATTAGGGAGACAAGGTGAGTGAGGTAAATAAAAGATTGCCTCACTCATCTTGTGTCATAATGATAGAGACAGCATCCTTGAGTGGGTAGGAGAGCAGGGAGAGAGGAATAACTAAAGATTAGATAATTAGTTGCTAAAAACATTGTTCAGATTGAAGGAGGAGGACATCTGTGTTTCAATCCTCTTCTCTGGATATTGCTAAATCATACCTTTTACAAATGCCTTTAAACTAGAGCTGGTCAGAAAAGTTTTCCACATGGAATATTGTGATAAAAATGAAAACAAAATTCATTGATGTTTTCAGCAAAAAAAAATGACTTTTCATCAACAAAACAAAAAACAATTTTTAGTCCAAACTTCCAAAAAAACAGAATTTTTTTGTCCAAAAACTGGAAAATGGTTTTGGTTTTCAAACAAAAAAACAAACATTTTTTAACTTTTTTTTAATTTCGAGGAAAGTAGACACTTAAAAATTTTTTTTTGTCAAAAACTCAATTTTCCATCAAAAAAATTCTATGAAACATTTTCAGTCTGCCCTACCTTAAACCCCATGAAGATTTCTTCTGAATATTTTTGTTTTTCGAATGCACCAAATGGGAAGGAATTTACATGCAAATTCTCAAGGAACCTCCCTTCAAGGGCACTCTCTCCCTCTTAAAAACCTCTGTCCAGCCTCTGTGTAAAGGTGCGTCAACTGCCCCTCTGAGTCACTGTTATGAAAAATGCAGGTTCGTTGTAGTAAAGTGCTGCTAGATGGGTCTTTGGTGATGGAGAGACTATTTTACATACTATTTCTGCCTCACCATGTGTTAATATTTGAATGAGAGAGGGGGAAAGAAATCAACGTATTATCCATACTAGATAATTGAAGGCTGTATCCTGCAGCTTCATGTTAGCAAAACTGTTGACCTCACTGAAAGAGGTATAGGAATAGACCTTGAGGGCCTGTTTCTGTAAATGCCTCTGTCCCTGCTCCAGCTGTTTAGTGGCTTTATAATGGACTTTAGACTCCAAGGCCATCAGTCTCCATGTCATCTGTCATCCTTTTCCTGGCACTGGCCAAGATAGCCGTTCATCAGTCCAGAAGGATGAAGATGGATGGGGGAAGTCTCTTTGACCGTGGGACTGTATTCCAATCCCTCCTCGATTAATTCAACTGGGCAGGGTTCCTTGGAGGATGTCCACCAGCTTCTTGGATCCCTCCTTTTGATCATGTGACCTGCCTCCCTATTGCTCTTCGTGCATTTTTGTTGTCTCAGTGATCGGTTGATTTTTCTGTTCTGATGCTCCCTCCCTTGTCTGAAGGAGCAGGCCTTTCATTGCTTGGGTGGACTCTGCCAACCAGTCCCAGGTCTCAGTTAGGCTGGCACCTGAAACCAGCACTGAATTCACATGTACGGATGAATAAATCAGACGTTTTATATTTCAATATTTTAAGGGTGAATTCATCCACCCACTTCACACAAAGGCAAGGCAATGCACTAAATCTATGCTTGATGTCACCAGCTCAGAGATCAAGGGTAATACAAGGCACTTGGGCTGAGATCTCAACTCCCTTTTTAAAAAACTGTTTGATATTAACCATTTGAAAATATCAAACTGCACAAGCTCTTTAAAATTATGTCAAAATCTATCAGTCTCAATTATGCTGTCTTTTAAATTCACCCCATTGTGCCAGCATGTTGCAGCACCAATGAGTGAACAGAGGATAGATTTTCTCTT
Organism: Chelonoidis abingdonii; assembly: GCF_003597395.2. NCBI lineage: Eukaryota > Metazoa > Chordata > Testudines > Testudinidae > Chelonoidis > Chelonoidis abingdonii. Next base: position 24,073,974 of record NC_133781.1, read on the forward strand.
TCACCTCCAGATGTCTTTGCTGTTGCTGGTTTGTGCCAGAGTCTTAACATTACTCTTCTCCAGTCATTTGTGGATGAATTGGAACTTACAGTGGCTCGTCTCATCTGGTTATGAAGAAGCAATTTACATAGTGAATTGATTTTTTTTTTTAATTCAGCTGCTAGCAGAATTTCACATTATGTAGTTCAACAAAATGTGACTCTATTGGACCTTACAGATACTTAATGTTAGAGAGCGAGAGAGAGAGGAATTGTTATGATCAACATGAAGACACTAGTGAGTGGTGTATATTTTATAACAAATTTTTCCTTGTGCTAATGTCCTTGGACAAGTTTTTCGTGGTGAAAAGAAGAGATGTGATGAACCTGTAAGAGCTATTCCCCTAGTTGATGTTGAATTGCAGCACAGCTACTATGTAGGATTATCTGGTATTGGGGACACTGGTAATACAACTCCTTGAGGGACACCTGCTGGTCAGTTCAGAGGTTGATGCTGGCAGCTGCTTTTACTTAGAACTCCATGTTGATAGCTCCTTCTCATGGGAACCAAAAAGAAAGAAATTAATAGTGGCCAAAAAAAGCACCACCCAGAATGAAAAGATGAGTGCACAGTCTGTGGGAGCTGCAAATTGCACCTCTTATTTTTAGATCCTTGGATCTAGAAACAATTTTTTTGCACACATCACTATTAAATAAAGGAAGAAGCCAGATAAGGAGAGATGGGATATGAGCTCACAAGAAATAACCTCTAAATGTAGGTTAAGGAAAAAGAAACTTGTAACTTTTGCTAAATCTTTAACTAAGCATTTCATGTCCTTTTTCCAGTCAGCCAATAATAATACTTAGCACTTACATAGCATATCACAAATATTTATGAATCTTCACTACTTGCTTAGGTAGAAATAAGTAAGTATTCTATTTAATTTTATAAATGAGGAAACTGAGGCTAGGGGAGTTACAACTTGTTCAAGGTGACAAAGTGAGCCTTTGTCAGAACTGGGACAAGAACTCAGGGATCCTGTCTCCTGGACTATGCTCTGTCCAATGGATCATACTGCCTCTGGATTTCAGATTGGAGAATTTGGGTTTTAATTTATATACGGCAGATGGAATTCTATGCTTGGTCTCAAAATAGTGTGGCCATCTCACAAAGTCAATAAACCTCCTAAGATGTCCATGATTTTGTGCCAACATTTTATTCTCGCAAGATTTTGGGCTGGATTTTCAAAAGCACTTTAAGTTAAGAGCACAAATCATATTGATTTTCTTGGGACTTGAGCTCCTAACTTACTGAGTTTTTGAATATCCCACTCTTTGGTTTTACCTGAATTGTAGCCAGATCTGACCCCACGTAGGCAGGTTCAGATCTAACAAGCCAAAGGCCAGTAGATTTGGGGTTCTGGTTTTGGTGTCCCTCTTATTATTGTAATTCTTTTTCTTTTAAAAAGTGACAGCCTTAGGGTACTGTGTCCTGCTGCTCAACAACTCCTACAGCTCAACACTTCACAGCACAGACACTGAGAAATGGTTGAAGATGAAGGCAATATATTCAGCTGTTCACTAAAAGAATAAATCACGTGTGAAACAAAAACAAACTGTTTTCAAGGTAAATGTATTATTAATGGCATCATTAATCTTTGGCTTTTAATGGGAAGAAGCTCCCTAATGAGGTTCTTTAAAATGCCAGGACATAGTACAGCAAATTTACATTGCTGAGTACTTTACAACACGTGAAAAATTCCACAGGCCTGATTTATGCAGCAAAAATACATTAATTTCCAATGAGTTTAGTAGACACATTTAGTCACCAAATGTATCCTGACTCCCCCACAGAGTATGTTTAGTTTGCAAATAAAGCTAGATTTATGCAGCTTGATTTTCTTTTGCTTTCATTATCAATCCTAATGCCTCCTCCAAGTGTTAATCACAGAGCACCAAACAATATAATTCTGCCTTAAAAATGCCAAACAATTGATGCTTCACCATCAAGGGCTAGGAGAACAAAACAGTATTTGCAAGGTTACACATGATATGTTTCTAAATATTTTTGTATTGTGTACATTCTGTATATTTTTGTTGTAACAAATATTATTTGAGCACAGCTTCCATTAAAGATTTGGGGGGCTTTTTTTTTTTTTTTTTTAAAGATTGAGCTTCTTAATGTAACATGCCAAAACCAACAACAAACACCAACTTGCAAAGAGGGATTGTGTTTTATAAGTACATCTACAATTAAAGAATTAACAAGAATATTTTGACACGAGTGATTTGATTTCAACTTTTCTATTTCATCAGTGACTATTGAGATCGATTACTTATTTTTGTATTTTGTTTAAAGTGTGTGGTAAAGGAAAAAAATAGGTTTCTGCCCCTTCTTCTTTCTGTGTAAGGTATGAAGAAAGCAGTATCGTCTGATTTATTTATTTATTTATTTTAAAACTTTAAAAATTCAGGTCTTGTCCACTTCCTGATAACTGGAACACTAGTGAAATTATGACATCACAAGAGACAGCAGCCTAAAGGCTGAGAAGGAGAAGGGGATTTTTAACCAGTCTGTTCTAACCAGGCTTTATTTTGATTTTTTTTTAAAAAAAAATATATTTTCCACCAATGTCTAACGAACATTTAGGAGAAAACATGTCTTTGTTATAGATTTGACACCCTTTGACACCCACTTGACTTAAGAAATGGAGTTAACAGTCCTCCAGCAAAACAAGGAAAGACTACAGCTGATATTCCTGAAATTGCTCAGATACAAAACAAAAACAAAATTAAAAAAATCAGCCTGCTTTATACATCATAAGGGAACAAAAAAGGGGCACAATCCCAATTTTAAAAAAATCCTCTGCAGGTTGACATTAAGAATAGTTGGGTTAAAATATCACCAAGAAATTAAACGTAACTCATGGCCACCCCTTTGAGCAGTTTTGACATCTCTTGTAACTAAAACATAACAAGCGACAGTTTACAGCTACTGCATGAGTATTAAACTCGCCTGTTATTTTTAGTGTTTTGCACATAGAGCATCTTTCATCAGAGACTCTTGTAGCTCTTTAAACAATTGATGAAGCCTAGCAACGTTTCTGAGAAGTAGGTAAGTAGTGTTTGTTTTAGATGGTCAGTCCCTTCATGCAGTGACCACGTTGTCTGTTTTTGTAGAACACTATTCATGCCTATGGGGTTCCAAATAATTGCAGATAGGCAAACTAATCCAGAGGTTTCAAGATCTCCCAGCATGCTTGTAGTAGAGGCAGAGATAGAACGCAGGAGTCCTGACTCCCAGTCCACTGTAAAACTGTTGCAAACCCAGTTGAGGTTTATCTCCAATTCCTTTAACTATTATAGTATGTTACAGCAGGGCTTGTCCTTTGTTTCATTTCACCATCTGCTTTGAATAGTATTTTATTGTTGAAAAAGTATTCAGTATTTTGCAATGAGCTTCTCAGGCTTAGCCAGGTTCTCCTGCATTATTTATTTAATTTAAATTCTTTTTAAGTGTATCAAGTATACAGCAACACAGAGGATTTTATTTTATTTTAAAATACCAATCACTTTGTTCCTTCAAAGTGCAGATCTTAGGAAAATTGGGACTAGAAGGAGCTGAAAGCAGGAACAGATAGATAATGAAGAGAAAATCTACCAGGCATGCAAAGTTTGACAGTTCCAGGATGTAACCCAGCACAAAGGCAACCACGTGATGGGACACAAACTTAATAAGACCGAAATTGAGATACGCAGCTGCTCAGGGAAGAAAGGCCTATGCAAGTGGAAGAAATCCAAGTCTCACAAGCAAAGGCTAAAAAAGTTGGGCTTTATAACTACGGTGTATGACATACTATATATACTAAATGTGGGGAAGTATGAACTTGCTAGGACCATATCATGAATAATTTTTTTCCAAAAAGAAGAATGTGCCAGGTGATTCTCACCAGTACAGGACTGTCTAACAGTGATCACCCCAATGACTGACCTGCATAGGTTGGCCTGGAAAACTCTCTTAATAACTTTACAAGGCTAGTACAAAACTATGAGGATGGCAGCAAATATGCAGATGACACTATCCTTTAAAGATGCCCTGAAGGTAACTCAGAAGCCAGAATACAGTTTGTCCTTGTATCACAAAGGAGAAAGTATATTACCCCCCCAATGGATGTAGTCTGCTGATATTCCAGTAACACCTCTATTCTAGAGCTTCAAAATGACCTGCCCATTACTAACCTGGGTTTCTGAGGCCAGCCTTGACTGAAAGCAATACGCATTACCACTTGGGGCCCTCAGCCAACCATTGCACCCAACGTGGGTGAGGAGCAGCCTCATTTTTCACATCACCACAGTCATCCTCTGGCAATTAGAAATTCTTGCCTTGCACATTGTAATGCTTAAGGTTAAGATTTTGTCATGGTTATTTTTAGTAAAAGTCACAGATAGGTCACTGGCAATAAACAAAAATTCATGGAAGCCCATGACCTGTGACTTTTACTAAAAATAATGGTGGGCAGGACTGACAGGGGGATGACTGAAGCCTGCGGCGGGGTGAGGTGAGAGCCCGAGCCCAGAGGATGGGAGTTTTTCTCCAGCACCCACCATCCGCAGCAGCTGAGAGATGCGGGGTCCCTACTGCAGTGGCTTGGAACTCCGGGGATCCCACCACCCACAGAGCCTGACAACTATGGGACCAGTGGCTTGGAGCTTCGGGGCCCTCACTGCCCATGGCAGATTGGAACTCATGTGTCCACACCGCCTGTGGTGGCTCGGAGCTTCAGGGCTCCTGTCAGCTAACAACTCCAGCCCCGTCACCCTGGGACTGAAGTAGAAAATGTCACGGAGGTCTCTGAAAGTCAGAGAATCTGACATCCATGACAAAATCTTATCCTCAGTAATGCTTGATATGAAGATATTAATCAGCCACCCTTTCTTCATGATGCTCATATATTTCTTAGCATGGAGAGATCCCTCGCACCTGAACCAGTTAGAACATTAAAGGAACCGTTTTCCAAAGTAGTAAAAAATGTATGGAAGTGATAGAAAGCAACATAGGTTATTGAGTGCTGCTAGTATTGGCTTACTGACTGATGAATCAAACATGCTGAAAGAAACTGTTTAGTGCTCAGTGATCCTGCATGCAGCCTATGAGGCGATGTGGTAACAGGTTTTATTTTGTTAGGCTACTTTTACTTTCCTCTCTGCCAGTGCATAGTCTTTCTCCCATCCATATGAGGGTGCTATACCTGTAACTCCTCCAGATACTGCTAGGAGAATAATATAAGCTATAGAGCCTAAACAGAGTAATTCAGTCATTGGAAATACTTGGAATTAAAAAGTAAACTATACCATCAAGATTGTTCATTTATTTTATTAGATATGATTATATCACAAGAAAGCCTTTTAACTATGATGTACACCACTCACAAAACACACAGCAGTCACACTACTGGTTCAGTAATATTATTACAACTATAATTAGTGATGGAGACCTCTTCATAATAGGATAGTTCATTAAGTGTCAAGTTATGACAAAACATACTATGTACAAAGGTTGCATTCCCTAGCTAAACAACTGAAATAAATGCGCGTTTTTGCCTACATAAGGACTATTCCTGCAGTCCTCCTCTCTGTAATCTTGATAAAGGTCCCCTTAGTTTTGGCTCCTACTGCATCCAAAGTGGTGTATATATTTTGCTGTCTAAATTACTTATGGTTTAGAAAATGTATTTCCCATGTGTGAGAGAGTTCATTGCTGGAGTACAATGATGCATTTTCAAAATGAAATATATGTATCTGAGACCTTAGCTTAATTCAGTGCAGACTTATGGCCAAGTTAAATTCATCTTTATACAAATTTTAGCCTGATTCTCCCCTGCTTTGTAACCATGTCAGTCCCAGGATAGCAGAGACACAACGTGGGTAAGGTAATATCTTTTATTAAACCAAGTTGGATAGAAGTTGGTCCAATAAAAGATATTACCTGTATCTCTTGCAAATTATACGCAATTTATCAAAATGTTTGCAGTTCTTTATATGACTTTTTTGTTTAAATAAATCTGATCTCAATGTTTAGTCATGATCCTCTCTACTAGTTCTTATGCATTAAACATTTTCTAAATACTTAAAAACTATCACTGCCATTTGGGTGAAAGTTTTTCTTATGACATAACCGTAAAAAACAAAATGGTGTGGTCCCCAAAAAAGGAGGATCAATTTCAGAATCTGGTAAGTGTTGAAAAAAGCATGTCTGGATTTGTATAAAACACTATATTCAAAAATTGAAGCAAATCTCATGCTGCTTTTTCTAAAAAAACTCAGATGTGAAATAAGTTTGAAATGACTGAATGCTTTTAAATATAATTTAAGTTTCTGTAATAGTGAATTCTGATCTGCAAAGAAGGAATTATTTATTTATACAATAGTACAAAGTGAGTACAAAAATTAAGATTTTTAGGCAACTGCTGTTTCTCTCATGAATTCCTCAAGGACAGTTATTACATTTTTGGCTTCTGGCATTTCTGCTTGCTCCACTTCAACAATCTTCAGAAGGACATCTCCACTGCCACAGTTCTTTAGAAACACAAAACACTTGAACAAGGCGTAATGGTTCATTTCTGCCTGACGAATAAACCTCTTCAGGTTGTTAGTGTCTTGTATGGCCTATAAACACAGTAACAGAAAATATTCCTCATCCTTTTATCTGTAGGGAAGGTATGCCAATACATGAATTTGGAGAAGTGGAAGAGTCTGCAGTAAGAATCTTATTACATTCATTAGTAGACAAATCAGTTAGCTAAAACTCTTCATGGGAGTTGCTATTGTAATTTTAAAGTTAGGTTGTTTTAAGAAAAAAATAAGTTGGTTTCTAAATCTGTCTGTGTCTCCTTTAGAGGATATTCTGTTCTTGTCCACTCTGAGTACAGCAAGAACTAGGCAAGCTCTCACAGTTATCACTATATCAAGGCAAAAGTGACTATTTGCATACTCAGTAACCCTTCCGTCTCCTGCAAGCATACGAATATACAAAGTTACCTTCAATTTAAAGTTCTCCACTATTTGCCGGAAGAGAAATGGATTTCCACCTTCAGCACCATTTAGAAAAGCCTGCATCCAGTCATCACAGAATTTGTTGCTTCCTGTCACACATTTAGGAACAAAGAAAAGGAGGTAAAGAAAAAGTGTATGTGTGCATACGTGCACATTAGAGCACTAAATAACCCACATGTATGTGACTGTGTACTTAATCTCAATCACACGATAATTGTAACACACCAGTAACGTTTGCCCTATGATATAAATATTCAAATCATAAAAATTCAAAAGATGGAGAGAATGTGTATGAGAAAATGAAAGAAAATGTAACTAATCCCCCTTTCTTGCTATTTTAACTAGTATGTCAGGAAAATAGATTTTGTTTTCAGTTTCTTTGAAACATCTTTCCCAAAGCTCTAGCTGCTTTTAAAACTACAAACAAAGTTAAAATCTACAGCAAACTGTCCAATCAAACAGAATTATACTTGCCAAAATAACTATAATTATCTAACCATCCACATCCCTCTATATACCACTCATCAAAAGCCTGACAGAAAAAGTGAACTCTGCAGATTGATCTGAAGCTTAACTAATCTGAGTTTCGGTAGATCATAGAGCTGATCAAGTTCCAGACTCTAGGACCTCCCACTTTTAAACCAGAGATCAAGTGCCTCTGTGGATCATATATGGTGTAATATCAAATGGGAAGAAAGGTGTTCTCAAGATAGCCAGGTCCCAAAACTTTCTGGGTATGATCTTGTAGGGTGCTGAGCCTTCTCTAAAGATGAGCTGGATACGTTGATGGAAGCATCCCCATCCATGATCTCACCTGCATTATGGAATTGAGGCTGTGGTCCACTACAGTCTATTACCACCGATTTGTGCTGTTCCTCAGTCATGGCTATACACAAGGAGGTCATTGTACCTTCCTGAATGACACCTTGGAGACTGGCAGCGCTCAGAAACCTGACATACAAAACTATTGTGAACTGCTAGTTTCCATCCAAACAGCAAAACCAGGGAAGTGATCATACAGTAAGCCAAGCAACGTATAGACTATATTGTCTCTGGTTAGATGTAATATTCTTTACCTGTGAATATCTTTCTTTATTCTTTCATCTGAATTTTTAACTTCAACAGGAGTGTAACTCAAAGCCTTTAAAAAAAACAAAAAAACCCACAAATTGATTGCTGTTGGCTGTATATATTTCACTTCTGTTACTATTTTCATTATTACTAACAAAGAGTAACTAGTGATCCTAGTTAAGTTCTTTTCCAAATAGTCTAGTAAGTACCAGAAGCTAGATAAGTGTTCCAGACTACAGCATTTTCATTACAACTATTTATACATTTGAAAAGTATACTAGTTTGTACTTCTATTAACCATTCTGCCCACATCCGTCTCATTTTCGTTGTCTAGCAGTTTATGACTCATCTTATTTTTTTGTTCTGAGCATCTTTCTACAATGAATCTTATAGACACTTAGCTGTCCTTGTCCTAGTCTGAGCAAAATGGAATTTTTATTGCCTATCTCATTCTAATTATAAGTTGAATGCTAAGCATTCAATTTTAAAATAAGTCAGCTATAAAATTATTAATTTTAAAACGCTAGTTCATTCCTGACTGGTGAATGAAATAGCTGGTACTGGCTTAGTAATATAGCTGAGAAAAATCACTTTGTATTGACTAAAGGGGGAGGTTTTCTTCATTCAGTTCAGGGACAATGGAAAAGCCAAATGCAAGCTACATTTACAATATAACAGGATCACTCGAATTGACTAGAAAATGTTCAGAAGGTGTTTTAGTTTGATGTATACTTACAGCATGTAACAAAAAGGCGAGTTTCTCCTGGAAGAGCTGCACTACCCTCTGGATAGGGCATACAGAGTCCTCAAACCAACTTCTTAGGTAGGGTTTAATATAAGTATCCAGGTTACTTTTCTGTAGCAAATTGAAACATTACAGCGTTGATTCTGGTATAAGAATAAGCATATTGCTAAGCTATTCCAACTATGCAATTTAGATGTCAATTCCTTCCTAATTTTGAACTACAATCGGCAAAAATCATTTGCTTGGCATCTTAAGTGTTACTGACATGAAACACTGGCTCTGAAAGCCTTTATATTAATCAGGAAGATGACATGTTATACTTGTAATCTATTCTGACATGTATCAGGCAAGCAGTGCAGTCCAGTAGATAGGGTACAGGACTGGGAGTCGGAACCTGGGTTCCATTCCCTGAACTTTCCCCCTACCCCCAAGTTTATTCACATAAAAAACAAATCAACCTGTCACCCCTGCTTAGAAAAGTGAGGGGACTGAATGCTCATTGCTAACCTTTCCATATGCTGTTATAATTTCTTAAAGGGATTTAGTCAATTCATTCACACTTCTGTCTGAATTTACCTATTAGTGTCACAAGTAACCCTTAAGATTACTGTGCTTGGGAAAGAAAGTCTGATGTTTCCATTTGTTTAACTTGTATGGCGGGCAGCACTAAGGTATCCACTTGTTTCACTGTATAGAATATAGACAGTTGCTCATTTCCTCCTGTTTATGTTGGTCTTTCGTGTACTGTACTAACTTTTTGTCAGAGTAATCAATCCTTATTTTGGACCCCATGGGGCTAGTCTGTCACCTTGCTATATTATATAATCTGATTTTCTTTATTAGTTTGATTCTATGATTTTGGTTTATATTTTAGTAGATATTATTTCATTATGTTTGGCTGTAATGCAAGGACCCTACGGGCCTGTATCCTGTATGATTAGCTAGAGAAAGTTAGCATAAGTGTTTATAACCTTTGGGATAGATAAATGGCCTACCGGTTACCCTTTTGACTTTGGGGAAGTGAATGGAGAACAGAATGTATTTACCAAAATTCTGGGATGTACTGGTAACCACAAGGTCACCACAAGAACATGGGTTGTGTCCTCAGTTCGAGTGCCCTTGTGGCACACCCTGACAGTCCGGACAAAATACCAAACTCTCTGCATTCTCTAATTCTGTAGCCTGATTTGACAAGAACCTAAGGATCTTCTGCTCAGATCATTGGCGAGCCGATAACAAATCAGCCCTATAAAATCAGGTTAACAATTCATAAAATGTCATCTTTACCATTTAAAAAAAATTCAGTCATAGAATTAGATCTTACCTCTGAGTCAAGGTTAGTCTTCAAGCCTTGAACATATATGTCCAACTCAAGTCTGAAAGTATCCTCTTAAGGAAATAAGATATGTAAATTGAGACTTGCGCTTTGCCCATTTAGAATATAGTAGGTAATCACATTTTCAGTTATACTCCGGAAGATGTGTACAAGTAGGCTAGTAGTCAATGAATTCAAGGAATTTGCAGCAGATCTGGAAAAGGTTTCAAAGTTAATGGGGTAAACATGCTACTTGTTATTTTCGTATGCACTTTCCCTACACCCAAATAAAGAGAGGTTAAGGAAAGGATATAGCTCGAGCCCTTTCTCTGAGCCTCCTAAGAAACAAGTTACATACTCTGGAGGGCTGATATTTGATTCCACTGTTGCTGTTTCTAGAAGCTTTTCTTGTTGGAGAAGACAGTAATAACAACCAACTCGAAATTCTGGTATGCTAGAGACAGAAAAAAAAAGTTGAATTAATCAGATGCAGATGTGCCAAATAAGGTAATGATCTAAATTAATCTCATTTTGTATCTCGCATTAGAATTTAACCAGCCACTGACCATGGGTGAAATTCTGACCCTCCTAAAGTCAGGGGAAGTCTTGCCATTGACTTCAGTTGGGTCAAGATTTCCTATCCTACATTTTATATAAATTTGTGAATGCTCAGATGATGATGAAGATTAGGATTTTGAATCACTATAGTTTTTCACCTTGATCAAAATAATTCTGTCCTGATCCCAAAATAATACTCTTGCTTTCAGAACAGTAATGTCATTCTGATTACCTTTGACTGAGGTACATCCCAGAAATAAACGCAAGTTTTAACTATCCTATTTATAACCTTTTTAAAAAACAAAACAAAACAATTGTTCATATTTTCCAACAAGGCTACAAAAGATAAACTGACTTTAGAAATAAAGGCCACGTGTAAAGTAGTGAGAGTCAACTACAATATGTATTCTCTTTCTCTCTCTAATCACGCACATTATATATAATTAATTATATACGTGTGTATGTGTGATTTATTTAAAAAACTGCTAACCCCCAATACAACCTGCACATAGCATCACATATACAACCTTCCTAGATCTTTTCCTCCTTGTTAACTGCATAGAAAGTGTGATCAGAACAACCTAATCAAAACTAATTTATCACAATTTAATATGTTTGCAGTTTTTCACTGCCACCTAAAGGAAATCTAAGGCAAATGCTATTAGCACATAACTAAACTGAGAGCCTTACATATGCTTTGACAGGCTGATTAGCTGCAATCAGGATTAAACTCATATGCCGCAGCAGATGATAAACTTAGTGAGACTGCCAGCATTTCTTATCACTTCCCATATTTGTCACAAATTAAAAACAATATATTTTACTCTTACCTCAACTCCACAGATGCAACATTACCCATTCCCTCGAAAAGAGCTCCTTTAATAAGACGCTTAGCAATAAAACTGCGTAATTCTGTCTCTGCTTCAGCTGGTAAGTTAGTATCCACCAAGGAGAGGCTTTGAAAACAAGATAAAATTCTTAGTGAGAAGAAGAGTAAACTATTTAAATTCTCTAGCTGGGCATATGCCCAACTCCAGCAGATGTCATGTGAGGAGAAGTGCTTCCTTATGGTTATAGCAGTGGCTGAGTCAGGACTCCTGGAATCTGTTCCTGGCACTGCCTCTAACACATTAGCTGACCTGTGGTAAGTCAGAAATGTATTCAGTGTCTTGTTCACTAAATTGGGATTCTTTAATTCTAGTATCAATTGACACAGATTTACTCAATAGCACATCGCTTAGGCCCAGACTCACAAAGGGACTTGGGCACTGTGACAACAAGCATCATGGCGCCTAACTTTTAGGTGCCTGCAAAATCACAGGAATAACACTGCAATTCAAAAATACCTGAGTTAGCTGAGGTTCCCTAATCAAAGAATGGGGCGAGATAGGCACCTTAGAATGTAATTCACAAAAGCCAGCATGTTAGGTGAGAAGTCACCTAAGCTAGCCCTGGGGGAAGCCAAGGAAGGGGTGTATCCTAAGCTATGTCCCTCTAAGGGAAATAAGTGCTTAAATCCAGGCTGCAAGGAGGCTTCTTAGGGAGACAGACACCTATCTCTTCTAGTGACTCATAACCGGGAACCCCTCTCCTTTAGTTTGCGCACCTAAGGTGTTTCTTGTGAGACTGGCATAGGTAGGTACCCAACTCCACACAAAATGGCTGGAGGAGGAGGTGGCTGTAGTGCCCACCTGAGAACTTTTATCCCAGTGGTTTGAGCGCTCACCTGGGACATAGGAGACCCAGGTTCAATTCCCCCTCTCGGGGACAGAAAGGATTTGAAGAGGGGTCTCCTAAACCTTCTAGGAAAGTGCTCTAACCATTGGGCTATGGGATATTCTGATGTGAGGCTCTTTCAATCTCTCCTGTTGAAGCTATTCCACTGCATTATAAATAACAAGACATTGGAGTAGGGCTCTGAGGGGAGACCCCCGGTCCTGTTCCCCTGCTCCAAAGAATCATTAATTATTTACACTCAAAGACCTAAAATTATGTAGATACACTAAGAATTATTAGTAGTATAAATGAAATGAGTGCGAACCCAAGGAGTATAATTTGCATTGGTCTATTATTCTGAGCCTCTACTCACCCAATCAGAAATTCCATTTGGTGTATATGTCCATTATCATCTTGGTGTTTAATAGAAAAAAAAAAAACCACCAGAAAAAAATGCCCAGGTGAATTTAATATGGCTTTCGGGCGATTTGTATTTCTAATGTGGAATGTATTCTCTAACTCTGTATTCCTTTCTGTATCTACCCAAATATGAAGATGTCAAAAGCTCTGAATTAGAAACTGAATGAGAAACCAGGGTGCTTAAGTAGTTCTGCCGTGTTTGTTTTACCTAAAGTCTTCAGCAGAGGGATTTTCTGGTGTTGCACTGCTCGGACTTCCATCATCACTGTCAGCAGCCTGCTCTGATGAACTGAAAATCAAGGCATTTTTATGACTGACATTAAATATGGACACATAACATGTATACAGGTCTATTATCACTAAACAAGGCTGAGGAGAAAGAAGCATTGTGTGGATGGTGCAGAGCGGAAGTAGCCGTTGAAAGTACTGTGGAGTGGAGGACAAAGGGGGTAATGTGGAGGGGAAGAAATTACTTGTTATTCTCTATCCCAGGGTAGACAAAAAATAGAGTAGAACAGCTAAGAACTCCTTCTCAGACCTAAGGATGGGTTCCCCACCTCTCAGTTTAGCTAGACCAATGTAGGAAAGCCTAGTACTGCCATTGCCTGTGCTCTGAAAACCTCCTGCTTCGGTGCTATCAATCATATACCTTTCAAGAACATTACCTGGAATCCCTTAGTTTCCTATCTAGATGCCCACTTTATGAGTAGTCTGCATTTGGAGCTGTCACCATAACACAATGTGTTCTGGTGCCAAAGCAAGGGTGAAAATAATCCACTCCTCACCAAAATCTAGTAGTGTCCCACTCATCTTTCCATTTTTCAACTCCTTACCCTGCACAAATAAGTCCTACTCAACCAGAGCTCAAACTCAGCTAGGCCTTGGTACAGCAGTGGAAACTCACACACTATCAGAAAATCATAGGACTGGAAGAGACCTCGAGAGGTCATATAGTCCAGTCCCCTGCACTCATGGCAGGACTAAGTATTATCTAGACCAGTGGTTCCCAAACTTGTGGGCCGAGGGACGTACTGGCTGCCGCTTCCAGCAGCTGCCATTGGCCTGGAGCAGCGAAGCGCGGCCACTGAGAGCCGCAATCAGCTGAACCTGCGGACATTGCAGGTAAACAAATTGTCCCGGCCTGCCAGGGGCTTTCCCTGAACATGCAGCGGAACAAGTTTGGGAATCAGTTATCTAGACCATTCCTGACAGGTGTTTGTCTAACGTGCTCTTAGAAATCGCCAATGGTGGAGATTCCACAATCTCCCTAGACAATTTATTTCAGTGCTTAACCACCCTGACAGGAAGTTTTTCCTAATGTCCAACTTAAACCTCTCTTGCTGCAATTTAACCCCATTGCTTCTTGTCCTATCCTCAGAGGTTAAGGAGAACAATTCTTCTCCCTCCTCCTTGTAACAACCTTTTATGTACTTGAAAGCTGTTATCATGTCCCTTCTCAGTCTTCTCTTTTCCAGACTAAACAAACTCAATTTTTTTCCATCTTCCCTCATAGGCCACATTTTCTAGATCTTTTAATCATTTTTCTTGTTCTGTTCTGGACGTTCTCCAATTTGTCCACATCTTTCCTGAAATGTGGCACCCAGAAGAGGACACAATACTCCAGTTGAGGCCTAATCAGAGCGGAGTAGAGCAGGAGAATTAATTCTGGTGTCTTGCTTACAACACTCCTGCTAATACAGCCCAGAATGGTGTTCGCTTTTTTTGCAACAGTGTTACATTGTTGACTCATATGTAGCTCCTGGTCCACTATAACCCCCAGATCCCTTTCTGCAGTACTTCTTCCTAGTCAGTCATTTCCCATTTTGTATGTGTGCAACTGATTGTTCCTTCCTAAGTGGAGAACTTTGCATTTGTTTTTATTGAATTTCATCCTATTTACTTCAGACCATTTCTTCATTTTTTCCAGATCATTTTGAATTTTAATCCTATCCTCCAAAGCACTTGTAACCCCTCTCAGTTTGGTATTGTCTGCAAACTTTATAAGTGTACTGTCTATGCCGTTATCTAAATAATTGAAGATATTGAACAGAACTGGACCCAGCACTGATCCCTGTGGGACCCCATTTGTTATGCCCTTCCGGCATGACTATGAACCACTCATAACTATTCTCTGGGAACGGTTTTACAACCAGTTTTGCACCTATCTTATAGTAGCTCCATCTAGGTTGCATTTCCCTAATTTGTTTATGAGAAGGTCATGCAAGACAATATCAAAAGCTTTACTAAAGTAAAGAAATACAACGTCTACCGCTTCCCCCTTTGTTGCCATGAAGACCACTAGGACCAGAATAGGAGCTGTAATTAACTAGATGGATTAAATCCCCGTTATTTGGAAACCACACTTCAAACCTTTACAAGTCTCAGCCACCCGCATTGCATCCTATTCCCTCCCTGAATTAAAGGCAACAGTGCCCTCGCTCTCTCCTGCCCTTGTTCCCCCTCCAGCTGCATCATCTGTTGACAGCAGGAAGCAGTGTTAGGGGGGGGAGATGGCAGGTTACTTTGGACTCTGCTGGGACGTCCCTAGAGAAGGGTGGGGAGCACAAGGCTGGGTATGGGGAGCGGGCTGGGGAGACGGAATCCATCCAGCTTCTCACCTGTAGCACCGGTAGCCGTACAGACAGTAGTAGCTATTACTGAACCGTTCCGGCCTCCGCTCCTCGGCCGGGCCGCCCCCTTCCTCGCTGCTCTCCAGCTCCCTCTCGTCCCCATCCACAGACTCCTGCAGAGACGGCAGCATCTTTCCCCAGCTCAGCAGCTCTTCGTGTGTAGCAACGAAATCCGCTCTCCAATCTCCTGCCGTACGGTGCTCGTCTTCCTGCTCCGCTCACGCCACAAACACTCAGGTTCCGGCTGCCCTTGTTTCCTCTCCTGCCTTTCACACTAACACCGGTTCGTAGAACTACTGCTCCAGCTCTATCAGCTCCTGGAAAGCAGGTGCATTGTAGGGCTGGTGTCGCAGCGTCTCCCTATTGGGATGGAAGATGTTACTGTGTGTTTTCCCATGCGATATTTACAATTTCGGTACAAATCTGAAAATCTCTCTCACTTAAAGAGTCCCAGTTTGGCAGCTCTGAATCTCTTTCTCCCCCACTTCCAGATTTGTCCTCATTCAGTTTGCAGGGACAATCTTTCATTTAGGATCTTTTGAAGTCTCCCTCTCTTTCTTAGGAGGAAGGATTTTACTGAATATGTTTACATGGTCGATTTTTAAATTAAAATTAATTCTGAAGCTGTTTAAATCCCCATGCTCCTATCAGTTTATCCTTTGTGGGAAAATCCCTAAATTTTACAGTACAGGGCAAAAGTCCTTTTGTATTCCTCAAATCTCTTCTATACTTTAATAAGCACATTTTTTTTTGCAAAGGAAAAAAACATCTTGTCAATTACCATTTCACATGTGAATTTTAAAGTACAATTTATGTCCATAGCTATGACATCCTCTGCTTATCCTTAGAATGACTATGGTATTGACCAACAGTGATGCATGCTTCTCCAAACAGCCCAGCCTATATGCCTCAAGGACAAATTTGGTGTGATCCCCTCCTTGGTGACTATGATGGTTCAGTCTCTATAGTTCAGTGGTCCCTAGCCTTTTCTGGGTGGCAGGGGCTGGACGATGAGCCACCGAGGACCGTGGCCAGCAGAAAACCATCCGCCAAAATGCTGCCGAGAAGCAGCAACATCAAGAGGAGTCGCCACTGAAATGCCTCTGAAAATCAGCGGCATTTTGGTGGCAACGCCTCTTGGTGATTCTGCTTTTTGGCAGCATTTCGGCGGATGCTTGTCCGCCAGTCAGTACTCAGGCACACATAGATGCCCCAGCGGACACCATGGCGCCCGTGGGCACCGTGTTGGGAACTACTGTTATAGTTCATTCATTGATCTCCATGCTGGCTGGGATGATCAAGTTGTCCACTTAGGCCTTGTTTTGAGGGGATGAGATTCCTGCCGTTTTGCCTTAGTGCCATGACACAGTGCATCAGCGCAGGAATTCTTCATGACATGGTGTTGATATCTTGAGGGAATGCAGTAGTGTTTTCCCTCGGTGCCACCACACGGTGCATCGGCCTGGGGAAGCCACGTGGTGATGCTGTGCTGATGTTTGAGAGGAAGGGATGATGTTTTTTTTTAGTTAACGGCCTGACCTGTTGGTGTTGGGACACCTGCTGAGGACTGTGATGATTCCTTCAGGGGAAAGGACTGTGTTTTGGTTGTGGCGGGCTGACACGTGAAGCCTGCAATGAGGCTGTGGTGATGTTTTGGAGCACTGTTCTGCCTCAGCAACTTGGGGTATGGAAGCAACCTGCTGATGTTGCCTAGTGGTGCACAGACGCCACATCACAATGGCACAGTCTATCCTGTCCAACCAGCCTCTGGGCACCCTAAATCCCTTCCCTTCTCACCCTTATCTGGTCCTTGTGGCCACCAGGGGGGTCGTGACAGAGGGTTCTACGCCCCTAGCCGGGACTGAAAAGGAGGTTGTAACAAAATGGCTGCCGCCGGCAATCGCGGTGTACGTTAAGAGACTCGGCAGAGGGAGCCTGGTGGACGTCACGTGACAGCTCCGTCACGGCTGCCGTGGTGCATACTGGGACGCCCAGGGCTTGGAGGAGGCGGCAGGAGGGAGCGGGGCGGCCATTTTGTCTTCCTCCGAGAGGCCGCTGGAAAGCCTGCGGCTGGTCCCTGCTTCTCGCCTTTCTCTCGTTCGGTAGCGCCACTGCGATGGGCCGGAAGAAGAAGAAGCAGCTGAAGCCCTGGTGTTGATATCCTTTGCCACAAAACGGGACGGCTTCCCGGACGGGACTGGGGGGTGGTAAAGGGGAGAGCGCGGCCTGGTCTCCTCACTGCCCGGAACGTGGCCTAGTCTCTGCTCCCGCCCATCCCCCATCTCCTGGCCGGGATGCGCCGCACTCGCGCTCTTTCTCCCCACTTTTTCATCTACCTCCGCACGCGGCTCGGGCCCTCCTTCCGCCCCCTCCTCCTGTCCTTCACAGGGAGTCGCCCCGCGCTCTCCTGCCCTTCCCTCACCAGGAGGCGGCCTGGGCTCGGGCTTTTCTCTCCCTTTTCCCCCTCTTCCTGCGCCGGCGGGACGCGGCTTGTTCCGCCTGCCTCCCGACCGCCTTGTTTGGAATTTCGTCCGGCTGGTGCTTGTTTCCTGGTATTCCCGCGCCACCGAGCTCCTAGCGAGCCCGGGGTATGGAGTGAGCGGAGGAGACTCCGTAGGAATAGATGCCAGTGTCAGTAGCAAACTGCTGGGACAGGGTGGAGATGGAGGGAGGAGAGGGAATCTTTTCCCTGGAGGGAGAGGCGGTAAAACGGTCTCAGAAACTTTAGAGACCGCCTCGCCCGCCTTGTGTGGCTAATATCCTGGGACTAACAGAGCTACAACTACACTTCATACAACAAGCACAGAAACCTTGGCATTTAATGAGACTTGGTGCTTCCCTCAGTCTCCTAAAGGTTTGACTGCTGCTCTGAAGGCAGCATTAAAGATCAGTTCAATTTGCTGCAGCCATAAATAATGTTTCCTAGCCACTGTTTTAAATCTATCTTTGGACAGAATTGTTTTACACTTGATCTAGCTGCCCAGGAGTTTTCCCCTTTGCCATTCCTTTAAGCTGCTTCATACAAAAATCTTAAAGCTTCAGAATGTCCTTAATAATCTTGAATAGGTATTGCAACAGGGATTTTGATGATGAAAAAATCCTTATACAGCATCAAAAAGCAAAGCACTTTAAATGCCATATATGTCATAAGAAACTGTATACAGGACCTGGTTTAGCTATACATTGTATGCAGGTAAGGCTTTTTTTAAATACATGCGTAACTTGCCTCATGTTCAGTTTGTCCCTAAAGTGATAGTGCATTAAAAACATTTTTAAGATTACTTGTTTATTACTGCTAGAATCTCAAAACTCTGCTGGAGTTGCCTTGTTTAGGAAACACTGATGTGTCTTTTCTCTATTTCTAATACAAGAACATACACCCCTTTTAATAAACTCACTCGTTTTAGTAATGCTGTCACAAATGTATATGGTAGTGTATAGATTAGACAGATCATCTTGGCCTTTCATTCACACTTGATGCTGGGGAGGATTTATTAGTTGGTTTTAATTCCAGAAAACAAGTTCCTAAAATGGTTTTAACATCCTTGTAGTTTATATGAAAAAGAGAAAATGCACTTTTTCGTCTGAACCTATTCGTGGATGTGTTTGAACTACAGAGACTATACCAGTATAGCTACATTGCATAATGCTGGCATGATTCCATAGTGTAGACACAGCCTGTGCTGACTGAAGGGTTTTTCCATCCATCTAGGAATACCAAATCTCAAAATGATGGTAGCCATCAACGTAGCTGGTCTACACTGGGGGTAAGTCGACATAGCTGTGTCAGTCAGGGATGTGCTTTTTTTCACATTCCTGACAGATGTAGCTACGTCAACCTAACTGTTAAGTGTAGGCTAAGCCTAAGACTAAAATTTTTCCTCATGAGGATGTAATTACATAGACAGTTTAGCTAGTATTAAAAAAAGGGATAAACCTTATCTATCTTATCTAAGCTAAACTGTGAATATAGTACAGTAGCATGTGCCCCTCTTTAGCAGCCTCCCTTAGTTTAAAAGACAGTTCTCTTCCTTGCGGAAATATGACCGGACACATCTTCCCTCCCCCAAAAAGTTAGGTTATTGAGCAATCTGATACAGAGTAAAAAGTGTTCAGTGTATTATATATTTAATGGAACAAATCGCTCAAAACACTTTCATGTAGGGACCAACACAAATTGCAGCTGTTTGGGAGAGACATTACCAATAGATGTTAGTTACAGATTTTAAAAAGAAAATAATTATTGAACTAAACATGTGCATTTGTTATGGGTTTGAGTTGAGGTGACAGAGGATAGCCTTAACAGAATAATCTATAAGATTTGACACTACCTACAGAAATAATGTTGTCAGTCACAAAAATCTTAGCTGATTGCAGTAAAGGAATCTAACTTTTTTGGTTTAGGTACATAAAGAAACAATAGATGCTGTTCCAAATGCTATTCCTGGAAGAACAGACATTGAACTGGAAATCTATGGTATGGAGGGCATTCCAGAAAAAGACATGGATGAAAGGAGAAGGTTACTTGAACAAAAAACTCAGGGTAAACTTGAATGTTTAGTTACTTATATTGTATTATCACCATAATATGTTAACTAGATCAGCGTACACCTCTACCCCAATATAATGCCACTCAGTATAACATGAATTCAGATATAACGCGGTAAAGCAGCGTTCCAGGGGGGTGAGGTGCACACTCCGGCAGATCAAATCAAGTTCAATATAACACAGTTTCACCTATAACACAGTAAGACTTTTTGGTTCCCGAGGACAGAGTTGTATCGAGGTAGAGGTGTATATGAAGAGGAGCATAGCTTTATCCCTATTTACTATGAGTTTATAAATTGCACTTCTGTCTGTAGTGGTGAAACAAATGTTACAGTGGCCGTGTTTTGATCCTGAAATGGAGTGTCTTATAGAGGTCTATTTAAACCATAAAACTATAATAGCTGGGATTTGTGCTCTGTGAAAGTAGCTACTTTAAATATAAAATTAAAGCTGGTACTGAGGAAATAGGTTAGCAACAGGATTTGTTTGAAGGTAAATCCTCAGTGACCTGGGTTTTATATTGCCATTCAGATTTGATTGGTAGAGCTGCCTTGCTATCTAGGTAGTGGAAGTAAGGAATATCATCAGTAATTTAGGTTCAGATAGAGCAGTTGGTACATTCTGTAACTGCTTTGATAGGCTTTTCTGGCTACTTGAGTGACTAGTGATATTTTCTTCTAGCCAAAGGTAACTGCTTTGGCAAGTACCTGTCTGGAAAAGGATTATCCTGTTACATAGCAAGAACTGTGACTTTAGGGTGGCTAGAAGAAAAACAGCATAAATAGTATAGAGGTTTGGACTTCTTGGATGCTAAGAATGCCTTTGTGAACTTCCTTGGTGTTTTATCCTACTCCCTGGAGCCCTACTGCATAGGTTAAGCTGTGGCATGTAGACCTAGGTGGCAATTCTTAAGAATGATCCTGGTAGGGTTTCTTGCCCCACTTTAGCAACTCATACATACAAATAACACAAGGGAGAAAGGGTTATGTAAAATGTGTCCTTCTTCCTAAAATACATAGTTGCAAATTACTAGCAAGGTGGTTTAAAGTTAGTTTCAAATTGGAACACCTAGGTAGTAGATGAAATCCTGTGCTCTTAAACTCTGTAGATTTGTGGTGTTCTTAATCTGACAGTGTTAATTAAATTTCTTTAGCAGAGAGCCAGAAGAAGAAACAACAAGATGATTCTGATGAGTATGATGATGATGAATCTACAGCTTCAACCTCATTTCAGCCACAACCAGTACAACCACAACAGGGATACATGCCCCCAATGGCACAACCGGGATTGCCTCCTGTGCCAGGTGCACCAGGAATACCCCCAGGTAACATAGGCTTTTAAAGCTAGACATGGAAAAAACAAATACTTTTATTGAGATGCTACTTTAACTCTAGGATGATGGTCTGACATCTTCACAACACACTTAGATATGACAGTATAACTTATGACTGATGCTTAAACACAGCTGTCCTGACATCATCTTTCTGGAAGAAAATATTAAGAAATGTCACAATAGTGATAGAAGGATTGCTGAAGTGAGGTACCAATCAAGGAAAAATTGTCATAGTGCCACCTTTCTGGTCTAGCTTCAGGCTAGCTGCTGCCTCGGTTTCCCTTCAGTTTCTGGGCCAATTACCTGCCCGTGATTCTCCCAGCCTTCCTAGGAGGGGCTCTCTGCCAGTCCCAGAGTCCTTCAGGCCCTTCTTCCAGGGCACTGTTTCATTAGTGCAAACACAGCTCACAAAGTAACACACTCACAATCAGTGCAAGCTGCTGGGACCCAGAAGCCTTTCATTCTGCTCCTCTCTCTCTCTGCTCCAGGGGAGTCACGGGAGCCAGACTTCTTTCTGTAGTTCCCCTTTCACTGAGCCCTCACAGCCTTTTGTAGAAAACACCTATCCCCTTCTCAGGTGGGTCTTATAAATTAAACTTGATTGGCTGCCTCCTAACCCGTTACAATCCATAAACATGAAAAGCTAAATGTCACTGATAGGTTCTTTTTATTTAATGACAGGGTAGTCTTTGTGTTATGAATAACTTATTCAAAAAAAATCCCTCCAAATAGTAGCAGCAAAGGGATTAATTTTGACTGTATTCACATAAAAGCCTAATTGAGGTTCCATTCTATATGACTAGATGTACTCTTCATATTTAAACATATTCCTAGTCCAGATTTTTAATGAGTCTATAATTTGTTCATCATTTTGCACTTCCATTCCTTAAACAGGGCTTTCTTGTCCATGTTGCCTATCCGTGTTACCCTTGATACTTTTCTGCTTTTATATATTATATAAATTGACTTTGTTTTGACACTAAAAGTGATGAACATGCCTACATCTGCTATGTCGGAAAAGCTTTCATTAACCAGTGTCCTGATGCCATTTAAGAATTTCACTGTGGTTGGAAACTGCTATTTAAGGAAGGAGTTGCTCTGTCAAGGAGAGAAAATGCCCTAGTGAGGGAGCCTAGTATGTAAGTGGTTAAACCACTAGCCTAAGACTTAGGAAACCTGGGTTCAATTCCCTGCTCTGCCACAGACTTCCTGAGTCACCTTGGGGGAAGTCCTTTAGCCTTGCTGTTCCCTACAGATGGGAAACTAATACTTCCCTACTTCACAGATGTGTTGTGAGGAGAATTAACCTTAAGATTATTGAGTGCTTTGGGATCTACTGATAAAAATGGCTATATAAGAGTAAGGTATTACTATCTCGAGGCTGGCTAAATTTCTGACAAAATGTTAGATTATGTGTACACTTATATCAAGGGGAAGAGAGTCTCTATCGCTTAATAATGGAAGATCAGTTTTCTGATCACATGTCCAAATGTAGTGATGATACGTGTCTTCATCTCTGAAAACTCATGCAAAATATATCTTCAAGCAGTGTTAAAAAGGATTTTTCTCTAAAGCTTGTATGCAGATAGTTGATCCAGTCTTGTTTGTCTGAAGCCTTTCCCTAATCAATCTATTACTCATCTAAAAATTATTTTCAATGTAAAGGTATACCACCCTTGATGGCAGGTGTTCCACCAATGATGCCAGGAATGCCTCCAGTTATGCCAGGAATGCCACCTGGGTGAGTAAAAACAGGCTTAATCAGTTGGCCTGTGTTCATGCAGTGGTTTTTGCACACTAGCAATTTGCTATCTAAATCTGTCATTAGCGACTTTGAACTGTTTTAGAAAAAATCAAAACCTCTGTAGAACTTTGGGGTGTTTATAAACTTTTGTTAATTTTAAAGTTAACATAGGGCCTGGAAGGCTATACCACGGCAGCAAAATGTCACTAAAATTTAGCAGGTCATACGCAAATGTGGTGATGGTGTTGCTCCTCCTCCCACCCCTCAGTTAATACAATTGGATGTAAAATCTTGACTTGCTGGTTTAAACCCTTCCATGAACCCATTGTCAAAATTTGGGTGCTGTGTATATACATTATTATATCAGAGTTTCTCTTGTTTTCATCAGTTGTGGATCCAACCAGGAACAAGCTTGTCAGTTAGTTTAAGATTTTGTTAAATGAGATTTACACGGGCTGGTTCTAGAATGTACAGATGAGTTTTTAAACTGTTAATGGGGTTGACACATAACACCCTATCACAATGTGTTTGGAAAATCATAGGTAGATTTTTTGATTTTTGTCATACATTTTCACAGATTACATCAACAGAGAAAGTACATGCAGTCATTTTGCGGTGAAAACATGTAAGCATCTAATTAATAATGTAATTTAGGTACATTCATTATGCCATTTTATGTCAAATGAAATCTGTCATATTGAACCCCTCTCATTCAGTATTTGTGTTATGTAACTAGGTTTTGTATAGTGCACAGTTTGAGGTTTTCATTGTTAAGAATAATAAGGGATCTCTATCTGGATCCATAAGACATAAAAAAAAGGGAGATAACATTGCAGTAGCTATCTTGTTTCCTACTTCACCTTTCATTTTGCAGCAGTCTGCAGCTTCATTTGATCACTTCCTGTGAGTAGTGGGAGCTTTTTGTTTTTTTGTTTTTAATTATTTCGGTGAGGATTCATTGATACATAGCTTAAGCGACTTGCTTAATGTAATATACAATTTTTGAATTCCAAAAAACCTATGGTGATAAGTCTGATTATTGCAGTTACATTCTACGTGGGTATTTTTCTGTTTGGCTTTGAAATCTGTATCTTGAAGGATTTCATTCTGCAATCAGGACATTGCCAGTTTTTGCTGGTTTTTAGTCTGAGTGGCACTTAAAGCTCTTTGTCAAACTTTAATATGGATGGATACTATGCCATATAATAAGGAACATAATTTTGCCAAAAAACTGCACTAGTCTATCAAACCAATTTCAGTCTTATAGATTGTAGTTATGACTCTACATTGTTACCAGTTTAAAGCCTAACTTAACCTAAAGCAGATTTCCACTCTTTTTTTTTCAAATAAGGGAACATCAGGATAAGTAAGACTAGCCTTGGCCTATGAAATAATATGTTCTGACTTATTGTACTTTAGCCCTGTTCTTTTCAGATTCTAAGAAACAAATGTCCATTTCATAACATAATATCCCTGCTGTTTCTTTTAAGTGCATCTTCATGGTGACAATGGGAGGGCCTCCCTCATCCAGAGTTGCTGAGAGAATCTCTTGATGAGCTGGGGTACCTTCACTACTTTCCCTAGCCTGGTTGCAGGTGTTTCTAGCTTAAGAATCCTCATTCTTCATATGGTATCTTGAGGACATCTTGCCTCCCATTTAATGAAATTCCTGTGGTAACTAAATTGCTTACCTTGAAAAGTAATATTAGGACAGTATTTAATGTCTTTTTAGCTTATTTTAATGGAGTTTAGCCTCTACAGATGGTAGAAGGGCCCAGTGGGACACCAGTGTTCAATCTTAGAAGAAACTTTAGGCATATCCTCTTAAGATGTCACCAGTAGGTGAGAGGAATTTATTCTTAGAACAGAGAAAAAGCCATGACCTTAGATGAGTGCAATCAACTTGGACAATGAATTCTGCTGTTCAAAGCATAGCCAAAAGTTACTGGAAATAGATTTTCTGATGTTTCCTTCTTCAGTGGATTTAATGGAACTTTATGTGGTCATCTTTACCTGTTTGGTTGTCTGTCAGACAACATTGAAAGCAGAAACATTTTTTAAAAATAGGAAGATGTGACTGTATATTCACAAAAATTGGCCTGAGACCTCAGACATACGTACTACCTGAAACTTCTGACTAATATTTTATATAACTAACTTGATTTCAAGTTGACTCTGTCTCTTTTACACATTGTTCAAGGTTAGACTCTCATTTATGTTATCCTGGAGTCTTTAAAAAATGAGAGCTAGTGTAACAGTGTAATTTAAACAAATTTCCTTGGGCATTTTGTTAGTGGGGTACTAATTAGCTTAGTAATACACTCGGTATACAATTTATTAGTAGGCCACTTACACTGAAACTGAGCCAATTAATTGAAAAGGACATGCTTTAGTACCTTTTTAATGGAGAGACTAGGCCTGGCAGTCTGATATGAAATCTGATTGATGTCACCTTAAGGAATTGAGTCCCACATGAAAACTGTTTCTCTTCCTGTAAACAGTGGAACCTCTTGTATTGGGGATTGGTTTGTCTACTGAGAGTCAAGATGACTTGAGTTCCTCTGTTGGTGGAAAACTAGGTTACTTGCAACACTTTTAGCTTGATATTAGTGTATCCCAATGGTCTCAGTAGGAGATCATTAGTGTTCATATTAGTCTTTATTTTATATTTTTAATAGGATGATGCCAATGGGTGGAATGATGCCTCCTGGGCCAGGAATACCACCTCTTATGCCTGGTATGCCACCAGGTAGGTCAGTGATGTCGAACTCATACTGTGGTGAGCTAAATTATATCTTTTATTTAACTTGGGGTTCTTGGGTTCATATGATTAAAAATCAGGCTGTATACTACCCATACTTCATACTAGATGTCTGTAGAATTCAGTGGTGGCTTTCCACAAAGATAAAGGGTAGAATTTGGTGGCAAACTAACATTTTTAATTAGTAAACATTTATTTATTGGAGAGGGAAAATGTGGAGAGTTGTTTTTCCTCTTTCATTATCCATTCTCTCCCCCTCCAATATCCTTCTTTTGGCTCTTTCCTTCTCGCTGCATTTTTTTCTCTCTTCTAGTCACAACTCTTCCTGTGTTGTGGTTTTTTTTTTTTGTTTGTTTGTTTTTTTTGGTCTCTCTGGCAGCCCTGGAAAAATTGTAGAAGGTTACTAATTAGCATTTTAGTCTTGCCTCTCTAGCCTAGCTATGTGTAAAGTACTTCATAAGGAAGTTTCTGCATCAAGTTTTTAAACACTGAGCTGTGAGAAACAGCTGACTGGGACTGCAGGATCCTAGAAAAAAGAGATTCTGCATCACTGTTTTGACTGCTGTTACTGACAACTGGCTGAAATTGGTGCAGTCTTAAATTCAGCTGAGTAGACTGGAAGATTGACACCCATTAGGTAGATTGTACAAAATAAGTTTATTCCTGTCCAGAATTGACTGTATTACACTTTGCTTGGGGGAGCCCTTTTGTCTTATTTCAGGAGGCTTTATATTTTACACAACAAATTTTCTCCAGACTTTTTGTTTAGGTGATTGAGTATTTTAATGTGTTTCTTTGTGTTGAAGCGTTGCTTTGCTTTAAAGCATAGCTATAAGATTATAAAAACTGCTGCATAGCCTTTCTCTTGTTTTGCTTGTAACCAGTATTGTGGGCATCTGTTAACTGTACTAAACATTTTAGGAGAACTTCCATGGCAATCACGTGTCCAAAAGTAGTCTGACTGAATCTTTTTTTACTACTAAATATTGCAAGCGAGTTAAGTTGCTTAATTTAAAGGTCTTTAATGTATAATATGTCTGTCAGGAATTGTGTTTCTGGTTGCTTTACTTGGTCTTTTAATAGTCTGCAATGTTGGCTGTCCAAGGGAGCCATTTCCATGTACTCTGTAGACCAGTCAGTCACAGCCTGATCTGAGTTTGCACTTTGCTACTAGCTGGATAAGTTGAGTCTCCACTAATGACAGTCAGTTTGTCCAGGCTTCCTAGCAACCTTATCACTCAATTGGCAGCTTTGGTTTAGTTTAATGTATCTTACACAGGTTCTCTGAGTTGCATGTGGAGTTAAGTGGAAAGAACTTGTACAACTGTGTTGTGGGGGTGGGGGGGTAGCTAATCTCCTATCTGTCCTTTCCCTGTCTCTCAAAATTGAATTTGTAATTGTAAGATGGAGGTGACAAAACTTGTCTGTCTTATAAGTGTGGTAATTTTTACTATACATGCATATGTTTTTAATTTGTGACTATCTAAAACAGCTGTCTCTACAAGCTGATAAAATGTACATTGATGTTACAGGCTTATCTATGTCAAGACTATACATATTGTTTTAAAAACATTCTGGAATAGTGAACTCAAAAGGAATATTTCTGTTCACCTGTGCTTAAGTTTTTATTACGGATTCTTTCCTATTTTCATAGGTATGCCACCTCCTGTTGGTCCTCGCCCTGGTATGCCTCCCATGACACAAGCACAGCCTGTGACAGCACCAGGCATTCTTAATAGACCTCCAGCTCCTGCTGTAGCAGCACCCTCCCCACAGCCTCCAGTTACGAAACCACTTTTCCCCAGTGCAGGACAGGTAAGGTGACCTTCAGAGACACTGGAATCTTAACGATCTAGTCTTGTCCATTACAATGGACTATAAAATTAAATCATTATGACTAGTAGTACTTTTCATTGAAGATACTACAAAAGTAATTGGTAAAACTTGTCACCTGTTTTGACTCTTTATTGTAATGCAGATTAACACTAGGCTGCTGGGGTTTTTTTTTTTAAAAAGGATTTTTATTCACTTTTTATTTCCCTTGTCTTCAGTGTCTTATAGCAGCCCAGGAACTAGGTATAACTTCTGTCAGCAAATGTGGGGCGCTGAGGGATGGACAAAGCACTCTGACATTACTTCCCTTATGAAGGGGAGTGGTCGGCTGAACTTTTTTGTCTGTCAGCAGATGGAGATTTGACTTCTCAAAATTTTCACTAAAGTTCACAATTCACAAGTCTTGCCATGGTTTGTTTTAAGCAGGATTTCAACTTGTGGTCTCTTGATAGTTTTTTTTTTTGAGGTTCATGACCATTACCATATGTTGTAAATGCATACGTCTTTAATTCTTTACTTGCTTTCAAGTATGTTGCAGAAACTTTCATAGTGTCCTTTGTGCATTTTGGACTTCTGCATGGAAGATAATCATTTACAAAAATTCAGTCCCTTGGATAAGAGATCCTTCCATATGGATATTTTTCACCCATTTGTTTGGAGACTGTTCACTGTTTCCTTTCTTTTATGCTACAGATGGGGACACCTGTCACAAGTTCAAGTACAGCTTCATCCAATTCAGAAAATCTGTCAGCATCTTCTAAAGCTCTGTTTCCTAGCACAGCACAAGTACGCAGGAAGTTGCAGTTTTTTTTTAAAAAAAAAATTGCTTTGCAACTTAACCCTTTGAACTGTTACGTAAATCTGAAATTGTCTGCCTAAACATCTTCAGATAATTGCAGTTATATTCCTGATTATGTTTAGCTGGTAAAACTACAAAATCCTTAATTGTATATTACATCTTGTAGGAGTACACATTTTGAAGTGTTCAATTCCTCTTGCATAATGGGAAGAAATGAGAAATACTACATCCTGGTTCTGAAGGGTTAAAAAAGCATGAAAGCAGCTAAATGCATTTTAGTGGGCAGTGGTTAGCTTGATGCATGGTGAAACCTTTTTAGTTTGTGCTGTTTAATCTTAATATAGGGAAACTCTAATTTGCATTATGTTCTAAAATTGAAACATTTGGCTTTGGTTAGAAGGTGGAATGGAGAATTGAAAATGTATGCTGGCTACTGCCAAAGCATTCTCTCAAGTGAAACTCATTTTTGTAGTAGTTTACTTTTAAAGCAAAGTTGTCTTGTCTCTAATTTAATTTAAGCACAGACAGTATTGACTCCAGCCTCTTGTGTTTCACAGTGGACCTCAAATTTGTTTTCACTTAGTTCTTCAATCGTTAATGAGACTAAAATTTCAGGAAGAGCTGTAGACAGATATTTAAGAGACCTTTGCAAGGCTATTGCAGTGTTTTTGTTATGGAGAGACTGCTTCAAAATTAATTTTAATTTTTGAAGTCTGACATGTTAGACCTCTTATACTGAAAGGCTTAGTTAAAGCCAAGATTTTCAAAATATTTAATTTCATTAATGAATGCTAACACTTGGAGTTGTATTCACTAATGATTGCTAAAATACACTAATTGTAATAACAGAAATAGAAATTCACTTCAGCGTAGCTTGTCTTTACTAAAGCAGAGTGGTCCATGAAGGATTTATGTATTAAATTGAATATTTTGGGTGTAATTATGCAAGGAAGTCAGCAGAATGTAGATGCATTTTTTATTTTGTACCTTTGTTTTAGCTATTGCTTTTGACCTGCAACATCTAGACTCTTACAGTGTGTGCACTAGATTTTATTTTGTCTTTGTTTTCAGTTGCTTTAGTATTATGTGATGAGGCTGTTTGGACTAGCTTATTTTAATTGTCTCTTACTGGAAAGTTTCAGATGTCAAAACAGGTAAATGAGTCTTATTTTAAAAAGTAAGTGTTTCTACTGATTGATTTTTTTTTTTATTTCACAGGCTCAGGCAGCTGTTCCAGGACCAGTGGGTACTGATTTCAAACCTTTGAATAATACACCTGCAACAACCACAGAGCCGCCCAAACCTACATTCCCTGCTTATACACAGTCTACAGCTTCAACCACTAGCACAACAAACAGTACTGCAGCTAAACCAGCTACATCTATAACAAGTAAGCCTGCTACCCTTACAACAACCAGTGCAACCAGTAAGTTGATCCATCCAGATGAGGATATATCACTGGTAAGTTAAAACAGTTTTTCTTAAGTTGATAAATGCAACTCACGTTTCCATTGCAATTGTCATGTGGCTAACATGATACTTTTCTCTATCCCAGGATGACTTTGATGCTGGCAGGAGTATAAAATATGTTGAGTTAATTTATCAGAAATTCATGTGAGGGGATATATCTTCAGTTTCAAGGCGATGAATAGTGTAATAGAGTTAACATTGCATAACCATACCTTTTTATAAATGGTGGAACTGTTGCATTGACTCTAAGAATCACCCCTCCTGAGCGTGGCTCTGCCTTGATTGGCTCTCACTTCTCCAGGCTGATGTATAACTGTTAGAACTGTGCCAGATACAAACACATAGCTAGCTAGCTAGCTGGCACAAGTGAGACTGAGCAGTTGTGAAGTGCTCTTGACAAATATGAAAAACAATTATACGGATGCTATTCTCCAAGTTCAGAACTGAAAAATCTCAAAACAAAGTGCATCTCGCTTTCCTAAGCGAGGTTAGAATTCAGGTTACACTTAGTTTTGTCCTTTAGATTCCCAGTTCATTTCAGATTTTTTTTACATATAATTTTAGTATTAATAGGAGATTCGCTCCTTATGTGCAAAATATTAGAGTTGACAGTATTAGTATAGCAATTTGAAATAGCTGAACTTGCATTATGTGGTGGTTTTCCTGGGAAAGAGAGATAATATTGGTAATATACTTGAGACTTTTATAATAGCAAATTTAGTTCTATTATTGAAGCTACCTTTAACAATTTCAGTTTTATAAATTCTGGCTTATTTACCGAGACATTTTGCACCAATATTTAAATTAATATTTCAGCTCCCTTGCTCTTTCTCTGGTGTGTTAAAACGTCTGTGTATGCTGTTATTTTTTAGGAAGAGAGAAGGGCACAGTTGCCCAAATATCAACGTAATCTCCCTCGACAAGGACAAGTATCAATGGGCAATCCATCAGTTGGATCACTTGGAGGTATGATGCCACCACAACCTGGAATTCCTCCACAGCAGCAGGGAATGAGACCTCCTATGCCTCCTCATGGTAATCACACTTTTTCCTAATACATTTGAGTTCACTGAAAACTTTTTTTAAATCTAGAAGCAGCAGTTAATTTGAAATGGACAGGTTTTTACAAAAATATAACTTCAGTCTTTTTTACGTTTAACTTTGTGTCTCCAGCCTTTTGAATCTACTGAAATAGCGTTATTTTAAAATAACATTTTTAAAAAAGAAAACTAGTAGATATGTTTACTTTCATCTTAAAAATGTTTTGTTCATAGGTCAGTATGGTGCTCATCACCAAGGCATGCCAGGATATCTTCCTGGAGGGATGCCTCCATATGGTCAGGGACCTCCAATGGTGCCCCCTTACCAAGGTGGACCTCCTCGACCTCCAATGGGAATGAGACCTCCTGTAATGTCGCAAGGTGGCCGCTACTGATGCTACTACACACAGTCTAATAGGTTTGGAGATTAAACCTTTTCTCATCTTGTGCTGTTAATATAGCCAAGCTTCCGTCAGTTAAGGCTTCATTGTGACTTTAAAAAAAGTATCTTCCCACATGCAAGGAACTATTGGACATTCTTATTTTACATGGGAAAAATTTATTTGGAATAATAAAACAGGAACTTTTCCTGATGTTGCAATTTATACTGTATGGCTTCTTTTTCATGTTTCATCTAGGTTTTTAGAAGTGAAGTATAGTAAATATGGTTCGTTAAATTGTGAAGGCGCTGGAATTACATGAACATACCATCTTAAAGGCAAGTTCTGTAACATTATGTTGCTATTTGTAAAGTGATGCCTTCACAGCACTTCAGGTGCTGTTGGACTTCACGTCCCCAACTTAGCTTGGTGAGGGCTGTAACTATTCCCAACTACCTGTACATTTAGAAGTCTGAACATGTAACAATATTTAATGTATTTAGCTTTCCTCCTGTTGCAGGGTTTAAGTAAACTGACCCAATAAGGTCGTGTGACTTTTCTGTACTGTTATAAACTTCATTGTAATAAAACAAGACAAAAATTTATATGCCTTTTTATTCATGACCAGCTGTGGACAACTGCCTGCAAGGTTTGTACAGATGCATGCCACAGTAGTTATTGGTGTAATAAACGCATATTTACTGCTGCTGTTTTGATATACTCTAATTCTTGTTTGAACTTTGTCACTTAGCTGCATGTTGTAGTCTCCTAGGCAAGTAGACATAGACCTGTACACTTATTAACTAACTTTAAAAAAAAAAAAAAAAAGATTAATAGGAATGAGGTTACAGGGTACATCTCACCTATCATTTATAATTTGTTTAAAATGGTGCAGGTTTCTTTAATACACCTTTCTTCTTGTCTGCAATAAATCTTAGATGACTTGTAACATTGGCACTTTCACATGTTAGCAAGATGTAATTGTGACCCCTGGCTGATGTAAATCCTAGTGCCAGATGCATCCTGTTAGTTCTTTCTTCAGATAACTTTCTTGGATGTGTGACTGCATCAATGCATGAACCTCAGGAGCCATTCAGGAGAAAACTTCTAGAAGCTTAGGTGCATGACACACAGTGAGTGACTTTATTGCTACTGTATTGAAAGTGACCTGCAAAAAGGAAAAATAGGCCTTTGCTCTTGTTTTGCCTCTATGATGTGCAAAGGCAGCTCACAAGTATTGGATTTTGTTTTCTGCTTTTACCATAAATATCAGGAATTTCAAATCTGATTGTCTCGTGGTGGTGGTGGTTGGACATAAGATGACTCGTGGCTTTAAGTGCCTGGGGTGTTGAACCTTTGAGACTCTTCTCCCAGCTGTCTTAATTACTTAGTTAACAAATCAGAATTTTGAATCTAAATTAGTCTTACCCTCTTACTCGGGTTAATTTCCTTGGTATGACATATATCTTGCTGCTTTAGTTGACTAGTCTTCCAGTGTTGGGGAGCTAAATTTCTAAAGGAAAAATACAAACATGGGGAGAACACTTTTTGTGAAGAGAGGGCTTCCAGGTGTGTTAAACATCAAGAAGCAGAAAATGGCAAATGTTGCTTTCCTTTGCAGATCAACTTTAAATCCAAGTTCCAGCCATAAATTATATTTTATCTGTGCCACTTGTTTTGTGGTGATACTCTTTTCCCTTTTTTTTTCCATCGCAGAGCGTGGCAAGCTTTACCACTAATTTGGTCATCACTGTAGTAGGTTTTCCTGTTTTTTTTTTGTTTGTTTGTTTGTTTTTCTGACACGAAGTATTGTGGCTTAGTCTTATTTTTAAAAGAGAGATCTTTGTTTTTTTACAGTTGTGGTTTGTACCAGGAACTTCACATTGCTTTACTTTCATGTTCCATCTTTTCAGTCTGCAAATGTTTAAATTAAAGCTATCCAGGATATTATGCTGTCTTCCAGTAGAGTGTGTGGCCACATGGAACTCATTATATAGTGTCTCGGGTTCTTTGACATCTTAATTTCTAGTTATATGACCTTAGTTTAACAACTTAGAAATTTATCTGGCAAATCTCCAGAAACTTGTATTAATCTTAAGCAAGATCCATAGCTCTCCAGATGTCATAAAGCAGCATTTTCCTAGGCACTAGACACCATTTACCTGCTGTCCACCTGTCAGCTAACATGTAGAATAAATGAGCAGACTCATTCAGTAATTTGCTTGGAAATGTATTATGAATGGGCCTTGAGTTTTCAGGGTCCCGCTCCAGTTCTTCGCACTTTTCCATTTTTCTGCGATCGTAATTTAATATGTCCATTGTTGTACTCCAAATGGAAGCTGGTTGTCTTCTGTATTCCTTTCTTCTGATCCCAAGGATAATTCAAAAAATAAACATTAAAGCTAGCCTAACGCATTTGACTTTTTTTATATCCCACCTAAAAACATTTATGTCGATAGATTGGTTTTGTATTCTGCCTGTAAAAACTGTGGAACTTCTGGCTTTTTCTCAAGCTCTTATGATGATCTAAGGATATCTCTCCTCATTCCCCCCACAACAAATCCCATTTTCTTACCTACTGTAGTTCTTTAATCCAACTTTTTAAAAACTTTATTTTCTGGTCTATACCACCCACCTCCTTTTTCAGGGATGAGTAGTCAAAAACAAACAAACAACCCAGAACCTTAGTGCATGCACTGCTCACTTGATCATGCTCTACAAATTGTCGTTATTTGTCTTTTAGTCCAAAATAATTCCCATTTCTTAAATAGTGACTGGTTGGTTAGGTGATAGCATCATTTTATAGCTCTCAAATATTATTTTGGTTATTTAGAGGTTGGAAACATTTAGATCTCTTTTTATTTTGTTTCTAACAGGACCTGAATTAATATTGATGAAATCTCTTACAAATATACTTGGCAAAGTTCAGTTATGTGCTCTTGGTATTTCTCAGGTAGACACTCCCTGTCTTGTTTCCTCTGCTAGGAGACCTGTATTGCAGCTACCTTGAGTTGCTGTCACTTCTATTTCAGTGGGAATGTTCTTACAGAATTTGCTGTCTCTTACTGGCCCTCCGTTTCATTTATGTCCAGAGAGTTGGACTTGCAGTAGCGTTTCCAGAGGAGACAAGCTGCTTTCAGATAAAGTAATCTTTATATGGATTAACCATTTAAACCCCTGCCCCTAAGATTGGCATGCCATATCTCATAGTGAAAATGAGAATTTATAATTATATAGGTTTGGTTGCCTGACTTGGAAACTACATAACCAAATGTTGATGTAGGCACTAAAGACATCTTAGTGAACAATTTTCAGGCAAATGTTTGGAAACGAATGAGGAAAGTCAATGCCTGTGCAAAAGATTAAGCATTTTTCATTACAGGATCTAAATCATTTTAAAAATAGCCTTATGGTACTCCTGTAAGGTAGACACATTCTATCCATTTTAGAGAGAGAAAATAAGTGGTTTGCCGAAGATCATACAGCAAATCCATGAAAGAGCCAGAATTATAAACCAGGAGTCTTTGACATCATCTCTTGCTTGAGTTGCTAAACTACCCTTCAGCACAGAGGTTACCTTTTAAATTAGATTATACAAAATTAACTAGTTTCCATCATCTCTAATTTGTGAGTGAACTAACTCTTTGCTTTGGTGAATGAATTTAGTAAGACTTTCCGGATGACTAGCTTTTACTCCTTTTGCAAATTATTGCTCCTCTATTTCAGATCAGAGATTCAAAATACTGGTAATAAGTTTGAGGATGGAATGCATATCTGATAATTAAAATGAATAATTAACCCTTGCTCTGTGCATGCACTGGAGGACACAAGCTTCTAGAAAGTATTCAGCTGCTTCTGTGGTTTGCATGGTGCATGCACTCATTTCGAGTGTATGGAGCTGCAGAGCAAATTACCAGTGTAGCACACTCAAGTCAATGGTAATTAATTTTTTCTGTGAACTAATGGATAAAGTACAGCATATAATCTGAAGTTATTTTGCAGGAACCAAAGAATGCTGAACACAAGACAAAAAGGGGAAAAAAAAAAAAAAGCAAGACTTCTTTAGTTTACACAGTGGAAGGGCAATATAATGAATTCTGATTACAGAAGTTGAAACTAACAAACTTGCCTATCAGCTGGTGTTGTAATTTCTAAAATGATTTTAAATTTTTTTTTCTGGTACTAAATATCTTAATAATTGTACTGGTCTAGCTACTACAGAAGACACTAAGGTGAGGGTAAACTTTTCAGTGGTGGCTGGGATTTTTACCTAACATTACTTTTTGTGAACTGGTACAGTAAATGCGATCAGTTATGGGAAAAATACCCATAGACAACAGAGTTGTGTTCCAGTCATCAAGCTACAAATGAAGTAATCTAACATCAGAACTTCATACAACTCAAAAATAGTCATAAAGTATAAAAAGTTTAGTTTGGAATTAACAGACAAATGCTAAGGCAGTAGCTTCTTTTGTTTGCTTGATCACTGGAATTTTGTTAATTTTGAATGCATGTCTTTCACTTAATTGGGTTATGTTTTTCTAAAATTTAAATTTTTCTTCTTCCTATAGCCCTGCCATAGGACAGGCTGAGGCAGAGTCTCAGTGTTGCCCTGTTCAGTCTGAGGCAAGTGGGATTTATTTTATTCATTCTGGGGGCTTTCACAGCTTTATGGCTGTTGGATATTTATGTCCCCAAACTTGCAGCAAGTTTGGTGAAGGCCCCTAAATTTAATTTAATTTAGGATTTTTATAATCTTTTGGTAGATGGGCTCTATATTAATATTCATACTTATTGGCTGTGGTGTTTTTGAAGAGGTTGGGGGGAAGGGATATTTAAGATGGATGTTAATGCAGCTTTTTTTCCCTTTATCCTTCAGCCATTTCCCTTTTTTCCCAAATTATATGCACTATTATTTTTTGAAGGTAATATTTAATGATGGAACTACATGTAGCTTACATGAACAGATCTGTTGAGTGATGCTGTTGCCTTTTCTGGGGAAATGTGTTGAAATGCAACTTACTTGAAATCCAGAAACTTCATCATAATGCTTTAAATCCATTTAGTTATTAGGCCTACAGTATTTATTAATTATAAGAAAATTAGTTAGTTAGAACTGGAGGCATAAAATTAGCTGTATTTCTAGAACCCTGAATAATAATTTTTCCATAAAAGGATGGCTATAGTGATATACTTAACATTTTTGTTTTCACATGTTATACCATGAAAGTTACACCAGAAGAGTAAATATTAATGTAGAGCCCTGCAAAGAGGAGATACAGATTTGAGTTGATAAATAGAAAAAAGGAATGAGAAATTGAAGTTGTAGATTTTGCAAAAATGTCAGTTTGAAAGATTTCCTTTTCATCAGTCTCTTTTTTTAAAAAGGGGTAATATTGTAAAGCTTGGTGTATTGCACCATATATTCTAAAATCATAGCATTCATTTTGGATTTTGAGGGATTTCGCAATGTAACTTGATATGGTAGTGGTAGTTAATAAACATGTTAACAATATTGAAGATACAACTTACACTTATTTAGAAAATGAGAACTTTCCTGTCCTTAAATAATTTTAAAATTACTGTTTGAGCAGACTGCCCGTTTGCCTTTTTCTTGCAAAAGCATGAGATACTTGGACAATTTCAGCCTGAGAATAGGTTTTGTCCCTGTGTAATCTGACTGCCTCTTGGCAGCATTTGACTCTTAAAATTTCCAAATTAAAAAAAAATGTTTGCTAGTTTGTTTGAAATTACTGCAGCAGATGAAGTTTTTAAAGACAGGTTTTGATGCACCATAGAAACTGTTTAATTTCTTAAATGTTTCCTTAAGTAATGGTTAACTTGTATGGCTTTCACAAGTCTGGTTGTGGCTCACATTGTCTTTAATACAATTGACTGTCACCTGCAAAAGTGGAACTTGTTCCTTCCCCCTTTGGAACTCCTGCCCAACTTCCCTACACTCACAATCTGAACCCCTTCTGGGTTTCTGATCCGTCCTGATGAGCTCCAGAAACTAGTTATATTCCTCACTAATGCCGAAATTTGTGAGACATAGGCACTGAATGTTAACTGTATTCAAGTAGTTGTTGAGCAGTGTGTGTTATTCCTAATTCTGTCAGTTTGATGTTACCCTTTATAACACTACAAGACAATACTACAGTAACTAGCATTTTTCTCCTAAATTTATTCAAGTTGTAAGAGCACTTGTTAGGTCACTTCACTGTCTTGTCTCCTCATTTACATAAACTGGTCACAGACAAGAGTTTTCTTGCAGAAGAGAATTGAATAAGTAGTATGTTGTTTGTGTTGCTACAGATATCTGAATCATTCTATTAAGACTCAATGAATGAAAAATAGCCAGAGATATTTAGTGTTTAATATTCATTATTGATTCACTCTGCGTATATCACCATTTAATAAACTGACACTAAATGGTTTCCATCCAAATATTTATATTTGGTTTGGTAAGTCTTCAGGTGTATTTTGTAATAGAAATGTTCAAATGTAGATTAATGTATGCTCTCTGCCTTGTCCATCCATAGTGTACATTTCTATAAAGAAGAGTATCCTTCTTCGATCCACACTTGGGTTATATCCAATAAACATATATTCCTTGTTGTAGTTAAATGTTCAGTGTCCTACTCAAACCATCCATTTATTTTCACCTTTGCATTGTTTGAAGATACTAGTTTAAGATGGTCCTGAGAAATCACTTATTTGCACTTCCTATTTCTGTTGTACTAATGCTCTTAATATGTTAAATGTTGCTTCACCATGTCAAACAACCCCCCCCCCCATGATTCTCTGTATTTCTTATATCTTGTCAATGAGACTAAGTACTGTAGTTCATTCCTCCCCTATCACTGTAGGAATATTTTCTTTTCTGCACTAAAAACAGGAATACTTGTGGCACCTTAGAGACTAACAAATTTATTAGAGCATAAGCTTTCGTGGGCTGTAGCCCACGTCATCGGATGGATATAGTGGAAAATAACAGTAGATACAGAGAACATGAGACAATGGGTGTTATTATACACACTATATAAGGAGAGTCATCAGTTAAGGTGACTGGGAGTGGATGGGCGATTACACAAAGTAAAACTTTCTCCATGCTTATCTCTCTCCTCGCCCCCCTTCCCCCAGTTCCTTGTATCTCCTTGTCAATTGCTGGAAATGGGCCATTTTTATTACTACTATAAACAGTTTTTTTTCTCTCCTGCTGATAATAGCTCACCTTAACTGATCACTCTCCATATAGTGTGTATGATAACACCCATTGTTTCATGTTCTGTGTGTGTGTGTATCTCTTCCTACTGTATTTTCCACTACATACATCCGATGAAGTGGGCTGCAGCCCACGAACGCTTATGCTCTCATAAATGTTAGTCTCTAAGGTGCCACAAGTACTCCTGTTCTTTTTGCAGATACAGACTAACATGACTGCCACTCTGAAACTTTTTCTGCACTAGTTATTCTCATGTAAATTTGAGAACATACTACTTGGAATCCTAGTAGAAACTTTCATCTGCAGGAAGACTAATCACTTTGCCATCCACTTCCGAAAGATGCACTCAGTGGAACTCCAGAATAATTCTGTAGGATGTTGTGTGGATTTGAGCTTCCTTTGCTATAATTTTCAATTCAATGCATTTTAAATGGTCTCGGAAATCTCTAGTTGTGTATTCAAACACAAGCTTTGCTTCTCCCTTTCTCCATGTTCCTGCCTCCTAAGGGAGTTTTGATTTTCAGAAGTTTCTCGTTTTGAGATTTCAGTAAAAATTTGAAGTTCATAGGTCTCAGTGACTTCAGCAGACATGCCAATATTATCTTAATTCAGTGACACAATTGATGTCCATGTATTAATTTGAAAGCTACAAGAGAGCAGTTTGCATTTGCTTTAAATATTCAGTGGTGATATGTGACCTATAAAAGATAGAGGCTTTGCTTTCCTTCTAACCACAACAGTGGCACAGTGCTTTACATTATTTTAATAGGAGTTTTTCCTCAGCTCCTGGATCAACTCTTTCAAAAAGATCTCTAAACACAAATCTAGTTTTAAAACAAAAATTATCTTGCTCCTAGTGTGAAACTTGTCTGACATCCTTGAGTGTGGATCTAAGGAGGGTATTGCCAGAAAAACTTCAATTGTAAACAAGAAATTCCCTAATTCAAAGTCATATGTGCTTACTAATACCCTGTGTGTCACAAAGTTGCTCCATTTCTGGCTTCCATGTCTTTTCCCAAAGGCTCTTAAGAATTGTTTAAAATATTACTCTTATTTTCCTACTTCTAATGGAAGCACTCAGTATAATTCCATTTAAAGCTACAAGGACCTATATATATTTTTTTTTCATGGACAAGAAATGCTATAATGTTAAACTGCTAAATCAAGTGAACTTTTGCATATCTCTCATTTACATGCAAGGTAAATAATAGGAGTGGCAAATAAAGTACATGCCATGCATTAAGTTCTCGGATGCTTTAGAATGCTGTGATGGTTGCCTTATACAGAAAACTTTGTATATCAGCATTAACTGCTGTCCCTTAAGTGCTGTGGAAAGTGCTTAATATCAGTCTGCGTATTTTCAAAATTATTTCACTAAAGCAGGGTTTCTCAAACTCCATTTTCATCATGACCCCCTTCTGACAACAAATTACCACACAACCCCAGGCAGCGGGACTGAAGCCTGAGCCAAACCCAACATTTGAGCCCTGCTATCCGGGGGCAGGGTGGGCAGAGGAGGAGGCAAAGCAGAAGCTTGAGGGCTTCAGCCCTGGGTGATGGGACTCTGTCTTCGGCTTCAGCCCTGGGCCCCAGCAAGTCTAATGCCAGCTGTGGTGACCCCCCCATAAAAACAGGGTCGTGACTCACTTTGGAGTCTCGATCCACAGTTTGTGAACCACTGCATTAAAGTAACAAGGATTTCCTATAGCCCAGTGGTTCTCAACCTATTTATCATTGTGGGCTGCATCCAATACTACCTGTATGGCCCTGAGGATGTCACATGGGCTGCAGCTCTGTGCTGATTGGGCCACAGGTTAAGAACCACTGCGATAGCCAATCTGGCGAAAAGTGGTTAGTGGGTTTAGTGGCCTCTTTCTGCCACAAATGTAGTGATGGTCCATTTTCGTATTTGCCATAAAAACTGGTCCAGCTATTAGTTTGGGAGTGGGAAAAGAATTGAGGATAGTTGCTTTGGAAATAGACCTTTGAGTTTTTTTGATTGTGCAAAACACATTTAATCATCTGACTGTTGTGATTCAGTAAAATACATTGCTCAGATGGCAGCTCTCTGCAAATCTCTACCCTGTCAGAATAGGAAGTAGATGATGATAATCACAGCTAGAATGAATACTGGTATCATGTTTCTGCTAGTGTATCTGCAGTTTAAATGCAACGTCATTGCTGGCCAAGTGACATATGTATACTGAGGATGTCTATGAAAGAGACACAGACTTTTAATCCACAATTTTTTGATCCCTTGGCCAACACAGACTTGAAATACAACAGACTCCTCTGGGTGGTTACAAGTTGTGCGCCTCACTTCTCAAACCAACCTTTTTTTTAAGAGGCGTGGAAGGATCCACAGTCAGGAGTCCTCACCAGTCCTTGATTGGGCAGATGGTGCCCACGTAAAGCCCAAGTGTAAAGGAGGAAAAGGTGAACTACCAGATGGATTTCCACTGCAACATCCACATTTCATTCAGGTCATCAGACACAGTGTAGTGTTGTTAAGATTGAGCCTTTTTATTCAGTCAAGTATTTAACTCAAATTATATCTAGTACAATGGTATATCTTGAATGTTGGGATACTCCATACTTCCCTGCAAGTCTATGCACCAGATCTTTTGATTTCACCAACCATCTGTGACCCTAGCAAAAAACTCTAGTTTTAGTAGTACCATTTTTAAATGGTACTGAACTCATCTCAAGGTTTGTCTTGGCTAGGAATTAAAAGGTAAGACCAACAGCTGATGACAGTGTAGCAGTCTCTTGTATAAGATCATGTTTGATGTAATGGATCATTTCGGGCTTCTTAGAACAATGGGTTAAGAAATCTGATTTTTGAGACCATGGGATTCTTTTTTCCCTCTCCCTTCCTTTACAGGGGGTGTAGAAAGAAGACACGTTGTGGGGGAGTTGATAGGTTAGATGAGGTACATCAGTTTCAGGTATGTTGCCTCAGGGTTTCCTTTTTGTTTTTGCTAAATCAATATAAATTTTAATCACATTTCAAGAGTAATTCTTTTTAAATTGAATTACACTTGTGCTGTTCCTACTAAAACTGTTAACTAGTCCCAACTTTAACCTTTTGGTATTGAATGTGGGAATTTTCATCATACCTAAGAACAGCCCACATATACTCAAAGAAATCCATTTCTCTATTCCGTTATTTATGAATCACACATCGAGACAAAAGTAAAACTAATTTCATAAACAACTTCAACTCTATTGCCTCAGTGAAGCAGATGAAATTTAAGAAAATAAGTGTACTCAATCTATTTTCACTGAGTGCTCTTTAACAGGGTCACTCTTGCAACTACAACTTGTAATCCCTTGACATTTAGGTTTGTCCAAGAGGTATTTATCATATTACACTTGTCTGATACATGAGTCAGAAAAGTTTGAATCAATTTAAGGGCAAATTAAACATAATTTTATAGCTGCCTTTAGTCCATCTTTTTTTTTTAAAAAGAAACATTGTACCAATTGAGGTTTGACATTTTTTTGAATGAGAACTAAATTATGGATAAACTCCTTGATTTAATACAACTTGTGTTTTTGTTAACTAGCAGCAGAATTTCAGCATTTGCTACTTACTGGTAGAGAAGAAAAATCCCACAGCACTGCCAGTACAGGTTAGTTTAATCTGTAAGTACCTGATGTTCCTGTTTGAAATACTGTGTTCAAATACCATTTAAGTACATGAGGAGAGAGCCTTTTGATCACCTAAATGTGAATACGTCTTTGTGTAGGATATATGTTGCTGTCTTCAACAGAGAGTAAATTTGTAGAATTTAACGGTTTTTAAAAAAATACAATGATTCTAACTACACCTAGGGGTACTATACTTTTACAAGCACCTGATTAACGGAAATGGGGATTAAAAGTTTTGAAAGCCATTTTGGCAGTATTGAGAAGCTTAATGGACACATGGACATGGATTCAACAGTCACTTCAGTAATTCACTTACTACCAAGAGAGGTCATTTTACCAGAGTGAATTGATGATACAAGATTTGATATTTGCTTATATTGGGGATTAGGTGTTCATGCCTCTAATACTGTAGCAGTAATTTAACCTTGACTTAAATTTTCTGGTTACAGATATATAATATCACCTGACTTAATACCCTCACTCTTATATATTTACTGTAGTAGGCCCTGTGCATGGGATTAGACTTTGAAATCCATTTTAGCCCCTTTTTACACTTCAAAGAGCTCCTACAAATGTTTTCCTCAGATTTTAGTTTACCCCATATTTATTGTTTTTCCCTCATATTACTTTCTCCTTCCACCCCTCCAGTATTGCTTAGTGTGCTTTATCTGCTTAAATTTGAAGCAGATGACGTAATTGTTTTGATTTTTTTGGTTGTGCAATGTCTTGAGCATCTTGAGTACTTTGAATGAAATTAACTTCAGAAGATAAAATTTTATATGTGTACACAAATGTACTGTGACCATTTTTAGGTGCTCTATAAAAATAAACTCAAACTACAGCGCATTAAAGATCAAGGAAATCCAACAGATGGCAGTAGTCAAATAGAAACTGAAACTATTGTCATCTCAATTTATCTAATTAGAGCAACAATCTGAATAACAATATGATAAACTGACATTTACAGCTCCACTAAGTTGGTTTCAGAACTGAACATCTTGCGTAGGTTTTAAGAATTCATTCTCAATTATAATATGTTCATTTTTTATGTTATAGAAGAAAACACGCTTACTGATTGATAACCTTTGTAGTTTTAGCAGGACGCATCTCCCAGGGGCTACTATTATATGATCAGGAATTCAGACTGTAAATGTTCACTTGCAGGCAAGTGGTGGTACACGCAGTTCAAATTTCTCGCTTGTGATGTGCCTGTTCAGATTTGTCTTTTGGGAACCTGGTGGGTCACTTTTATATAGAATTTAAAATTAATCTGTTGCCCTATAACTCCTAATTATAATTGGCAGTTATGTGCATGTGTAAAAACTACAGATTCCTTACTGTCAAATCAGTGACTATATGTAGTAAAGTTCACAAAGCTTTCCTTTTAATTGATTTTTTTAAAAATAGTTATGAATCCAGTTGCCGTTTTGTGGCACCAAATCTGTCAGCTTGTTAATAACAACTGGTTCTTTTGGACTGCAATATTCTGTGAGGTCAACCTCCAGGGGTTGCCAAAAAAGAAATAATTTAACCTTCTACTTCACGGTACCCCAATTTGATAATGAACACTCCCCTTTGCCACAGCCAGCCTCTAGTGCGGGGGTTGGCAACCTTCAGCACACAGCCCATCAGGGTAATCCTCTGGCAGGCCGCAAGACATTTTTGTTTATGTGGACTGTCCACAGGTATTCTCTCCTCCCCCCCCTCTCTCCCCCGAGCTTCCTGCGGCCACGGTTTGCTGTGCCTGGCCAATGGGAGCTGTGGGAAGCGGCAGGCTGCAGGGATGTGCTGGCCGTGGCTTCATTCTACTCCTATTGGCTGAGAATGGCGAACCGCGGCCCTGGGGACCCTGCGGACAGTCAATGTAAACAGTGTCTTGTGACCTGCCAGTGGATTACCCTGATAGGCCGCGTGCCGAAGGTTGCTGACCTCTGCTGTAGTGCTTCATATTACAAGAAAGTACAGTGCTTCCAGATTGCTTTAATATGAGCTATGGTGGAAATGCCACCTTTGAGATTTTTTTA
Source organism: Chelonoidis abingdonii (assembly GCF_003597395.2). Lineage (NCBI taxonomy): Eukaryota > Metazoa > Chordata > Testudines > Testudinidae > Chelonoidis > Chelonoidis abingdonii. The sequence goes on from NC_133781.1 coordinate 24,118,271, forward strand.
TGCCAGTTAAATAGCTCACAGCATAATATGAATATTGTTTCAATAATAAAGAACTAAATGCATTTTTCCTTTTGACACAGCAAAGATTTTTCTGAAGGATACTGGGAATCTTATACCTGTCATTACCACACAAGTGATTTTAAGTTGAGCTTTTGGTCCATTGTCATAGCTGTCCTGTAGCATACAATTTGATCTTTTACTTTACGGTGGCAATTACTTTGAGGCCACACTAAGAATTTATCTTTCTTCGATGAACCAACAGTCATTCGGGTATCGATATTAAAAAGTTTCCCAAATTCATGTTTTTTGAAGAAGTGAAGTGAATGGGACCAAGTTAACTGTTTTTAGAACATTAAAATATGCTCATCAATCTGTGAGCATGTGTGCAAAACTTGTAACAGATGGTAGAAGTATTGGTAAGAGGGAAGGGTAAATTGAAAGGTTGGTAAGTATGTGGGTAACTCTGTAAAATGCATGTTGACTGTAGAAAATGGTAACTGTCTGCAGTTTAATTTTCATAGCATTCAGTTGACAGAGAAGTGTTGAAGACCATATGGAACCAAGAACAATGAATCAAACTTGCATTCCTTGTGTGTTCTTATGGGGTTCATTTTTCTTCAGGAATGGGAAATTGGATATATGTACTTCCGTAATATGTATCTATTTAATTCTGACTTTCTCTAATGATTAAACTTAGTAATTTAATAAATGAAGTGCTGCCTGTGTATTTTCTCTGACAGAACAATTTAAAATTTGCAACACATTGTCTTGTAGTGCCTCACAACAATTTTAAGTATAAAAAGTACGTTCAACTAACTTTCTGCTTAAATAGCTTAATGAAATCAGGCAAGTGAATAAAGGTACAGTTTATCTGCAGAGATATTTGGTCACATATGCTGCAATAACATGCCAAACAATGTGTACTGCTCAGTTGTGTAAAACACATTTAAATTGGATGTGTTAATCAAGTAATAGTCTTTGAGGCTACAAACAACCCAAATCTGATCTTTGTGCTGAGCGTTGCTAATTTTGGGGGGGGTCGGGGTTGTAGCCTTTTTGTAAAAATTCTGGCTTCTTTTGTTTTCTGTAGGTCTCAGTAATGTAACAATGACAATTAAAAATAATAAAAGTTCCCAAAACTGCTTGAGTAACTACACGTGTGTTAAGACACAATCCTGGAGTAAACAATGCAGCTGTGCTTTTAGGTTAAGGCATATTTGACCAAATAAGGAGTGGGAAGATCACTTTAGCTGAAGTGGTGGTATGGGCACAGAATAATTAAACATGAACAACTGATGTGCGGTATCTAAAAGTAACACTCTTTTACATATTTGAAGACTTACCAGATTCAACCTCAGACATCTTTTCTCAAAACCAAACGTCCAGTTTTTTAACCTTTCCTTGTGAGTTATGTCTCTTAAACCTTTTGTCATTTTTATTGCTCTCCTTTGGACTCTCCAATTTGTTCACATCTTATGTACCAAACCTGGACATAGTACTTCAGCTGAGACTTCACCATTGTTAAGTAGAGCATGACAGTTACATATGACACTCGTGTTATCCAGAATCACATGTGCCTTTTTTGCCACAGCATCACACTGTTGACTCATTCAGTTTGTGATCCACTGAAACCTCCAGATCCTTTTTTGTAGCACTGCTGTCTAGCCAGTTATTGCTAATTTTGAATTTGTGCACTTCTCTTCCTTAGTACTTTGCACCTGTCTTTGATTTCAGACCAAATCTTCAATTTATCAAGATAATTCTGAATTCTAGTCTTGGCCTTCAGAGTGCTTGCAACCTCATCCAGCTTGATGTCATCTGCTAATTTTGTAAGCATACGCTCCACTACGTCATCCAAGTTAATGAAAACATTGACTAGTAGTACTGGACCTAAAATGGATCCTACTTGCATAAGACTGGCCATGCTGGATCAGACCAAAGGTCCATCTAGCCCAGTATCTTGCCTTCCGACAGTGGCCAATGCCACTTGATATCTCCTTCCAGTTTGACAGTGAACCATTGATAATTCTTTGAGTCTGGTCTTTCAACCAGTTGTACACCTCTTATAGTAATTTAATCTAAGCCATATTTCTGTAGTTTCCATATGAGAATGTCGTGGGAAGCAGAAGACTAGCCTGTAGAAGGAAATTAGATTGATTTAGTGTTACTTGTTCTTGATAAATGCATGTTGGCTCTTTCCACTTTATGCTTCATGTTTGAACTATTTGATTATTAAGTTGTTCCAGTATCTTTCCGGATATTGATATCCCTCAGACATTAGTAATGTGTCGTCTCAAATTTCTAGGCCATATGGCATCATGTACCTTTTTTACTCCTGTGCCCGTTTTGCATGAAGCAAGGCAGGTGCCTAACTCATTCTTGCTAGAAACAACTTAGGCATCTAAAGTGACTCCTGGAGACAGGTTCCCTGCTGTGAACTGCTAGTACAAATAGGTACTGTCCTGCAGCCCCAGCCTAGGAGCTGAACTCGGAGTGGGGCTTAGCACACAACCACTCATCAGCATTTCCCAGCTTAGGCAGCTCCCACTTTAGCATGCTAGCTTTTGTGGATCATGTTCTTAGGTGTCTCTCCCCTTACCCACCCCATTGTTCAAGGACCCTAGGTACCTAACTCAGGCTTTGTAGATCACGTTGGCGCTCCATTGATTTTTGTTTCTATGCACCCAAAGTTAGGCATTGGGATGTTGAGCGGATTTTGAGATCTGAACCTAACTGCTTAGCTTCTAGAAATTCTGCACTAATTCTTAGTCCAGCTGTCAACTGGCCAGCACAAGGTGATTTCTCCCTTAAAACTGTTTGAATAATCAATTTTTTGCCCTTCCATTTGTAGTTTAAAACAACCTTCCCACATATAGCTGAGAAGGCTCTGAATGAGTCATATATAAAAGCTTAATTAGTATCCTGGTTCACCCCATTGCTCTTCTGCTGTAAATACTGAAATGTGAGGTTAACCAATATCTTAAGCTTGTATCTGTCTTTTGGTGGAAGCCTCAGCCATCTGTGATTGAGACCCTTTTCAAGCTTTTATGAAGTCAATATACAAATACAAATTTCACAACGTTTCGCAGAGAGTGACAATTCTAAGTCAGGTTTTTAACTCTTTGAAGTGGACAGTTTAAAAAAAAAATTGTGCAGGAATACCATTTGCTGTTCCAATACCATCCATAACTCTGATATCAGATGCATCCAGGAAGGGTTGGGGAGTACATGTGTGTCAGATCCAGACTCATGGTTGAGGGTTTCATTAGGAGTGCCAGTTACATATTCTAGAATTGAGATGGATACATCTAGCTTGCAAAGAGTTTCTACCACTGACCAAAAATTCTTCCATTCAAATTCTCCTGGACAATCCACAGTGGCCTACTATATAAACAAACAGGGAAGTGCAAGGTCAGATCTCCCGTGTCAAGAAGCCATAGGTCTGTGGGAGTGATATATCCAGAATTGTATCAGTCTTGATGGCTCTCCACCTTCTGGAGGAGAACAATGGTTTAACAGACTCACTAAGCAAAAAAAGTGACTTTGTCACAAATGGGAGTTAAAAGATTAATTACTGGACCAAATCTTCCAAAGATGTTTTTTTCCCCAACTAGACCCATTCACTTTGAATCAGAGAAAGCAACTGAAGTTTTGTTCTTGAGCAAGGAAGAGTCCAGGATCCATACCGGACACTTCCATGATTGCTGGTTACACCATTTGATATGTGCTTACCCTCCTTTTCCTTTAATTCCAAGGCTTATTAAAGAACATATGATAAGAAAAAACTCTAGTTATACTGATAGTTCCTGGTTGGCCTCAACAGTCTGTTTTTCAGATCTGATATTGTCCAATCACTAATTTATCATGCTGCTCATTCAGAACGACATATTGCAGAACCACAGCTTAGTTTTTTACCCAAATCAGTGTGTCTGTATCTCGCTGCTTGGATGGTTTCTGGATGTCTTCATTAGATAGAGGGTGCTCTTCAGAAGTACAGAATATCTTACTTCAAAGCAGGAAATTATCTATAAGAATTAAGTATTCTGCAAAATGGAAGTGTTTATCATTATGGACAGTATTGAAGGGTCACGTTCTTTCTCGGTGTTCTATTCCAATAATTTGGATTATTTATTATATTTAAAACACTTGGTTCTTCCTTTTGCTTCAGTTAAGGTACATTTTGCAGCAAAATCAGCATTCCATCTGCCTACAGAAGGACCTTTTGGTTTCTCATTAATCAGTGAGCAGAATTCCGAGGGGCTTGGTTTGTTTTCCTCCTGGAAAGGGGCGGGGGTGGGGGGGAAGATTGCTCCAACATGGGATTTAAATCTAGTGCTTGCTTTTCTAATGGAACCCCCTTTTTGAATCTTATCAAGCTGTACAATACACTTCTTGTCAATGAAGGTGGCATTCTTGGTGGCAGTTACCTCAGCATATAGGATAAGTGAATTACAAGCATTCATGATTAACCCTCTCTCTACAGTTTTTCATATGAATAGAGTACCTATGACACCTCATCCATCCTTTGTTCCAAAGTATTGTCAGATTTTCATATTAGTCAGTTACAAGTTTTCCTTCCAAGAATTCATTTATCTCCAGCAGAAGCTAAATTACATAACTTAGATGTTAGAAAATTGTTTTACTATTGTTTTATTATTCTTTCCATAAGACTTCAAGATTTTCTTTATTGCTTAAGGTAGTAAAATCCAAAGGAATGGCGATCTGATTTGTACGAGGATGGCATATAGTATTTTGTAAGATAAAGACCATGTCAAACGTTCGGACTCATTCTAGTAGAGCGCAAGTGACATCTGTTGCATGTCTAAGTCAAGTGCTAATACTGGAGATTTCCAGAGCAGCTTCCTGAACTTCAGCTCATACATTAAAAAAAAAAAATTCATTAGTAAATGCTTCACCCTTTTAGGAAGGGTGGTTTTATGATCTATTTTTAAATAACTCCTGTCTCCCATCCCATTTAAGATTACTGCTAGCTAATCACCATGAATGGGATCCACACATACAGTACTCAAAGAAGAAAGAACTGTTACTTACCTTATAGTAAATCCGAGAGAGAGCTCATCAGTTTGAGCATTTTCTGCACAACACCACTTCCTGCAGGTATTAGGCATTCAGCATCAATCTTCTTTAAACAATGTAACAGTGTCTAGCATTATTTATACTTGATTGTGATGTAGACACATTTAAATCCTGAATTGTACTAATGAATTCAGGCTTGTCATCTCTCATATGTAAGATGGATATTATGTTAAATTTAAAAAGCTGATTTTAACAGCCCTCTTTCTAACAACCTCCTTTTTAATTTAAAAGTAACTTTCCTCTTCCCCAGACTTTGAACAGAGAAGTAGGGCTTAATCCTTGTGTATAGGAAAATAGTGGCTGATTATAGTTTCAAATGAACTGCAAAACTAAGTGGTTGCACCTAGAGCCATCAGATGTTGAGTGTTTTAGAAAAAATTACATCTGTTTGTCCTTTATCTTCTGTCTACATTGAAGAACTCAAACAAGTTGAGATTCTTGTAAAAGGTTGTTTAGTCAGACAATATGCAAATGATATTTTAGTTTCCAGTGAAGTTTGTGAGGTAGTAATAATACAATAATATTAAAAGAAGCAAAACACAAACTCCAAAAATAATGTATTGTTACTTTATTATACGTCATTAAAAACGAACTGGTGCAGTAAAAAGGCTTTGCCTTTTCAGCATTAGTAAATGATAATAGAAATAAAGGATTCATGTTCAAATAAGACTATGAAATCAGTAAATATATGTCATGTCCTAAACCACATAACATGAAGGTGATGTATCAGTCAGTGCCCTTTCTACAAAACATAACCTAGCAGTGCTCGTGTTTAGTGTCTTACCTTAGACAAACTGAAAAATTGTAATGATGCTTCGGGATTTTTTTACTTCAAACTATTAATATATTTTAAAAGAGAGCTGCCACGGTAGATTAGCCACTATTTCACCTACTTTACCTGTTTTTTAAAAAAATTGATTTGCAAAGTACAGCAATTATTTTTGTAAGCAAATGCTTACTTTTCCTGCCCACCACTTTTCTTGCACCCCTCCACAGAAAAATGGACAAGTGAGTTGATGCGCTGTTGAATTTGGTTATTCAATATGTAGTGCTATACAATGAAGTATGCAAAATAGTTAATATGCATATTTTGTTCATGTGTACAACATGAGTCACTTTAAAATTTTCTTTCCTTCATCTTGGAAAATACTAAAACCAAACTACAGAACACAATTACAAATGATATTCTATTTTACAATTTTTTTGATGCATCCAAGAAGCAAAATAAATTACCTAATGTAACAACTGTGGAATCCACTGTCTGGATTTTGGAGGAAAGGATAAAACTGACTAACACCTGCTTTGTCTTGTGGTGGATTTGGCCTCATAACTCCAAATGATCTTCGATGGTTTCTCATTCTCTTTTGCATTTTTTTTAGTTTTACCAGTAACTAATATACTAGTGAGTTGTGCACTCAAATTTTTTTCCACTGATAAAACAAACTTAAAAAGTGAATTGATCCATAATTATTCAGTCACTGTGATTCATAACAGGTTTTCTACAATAGAAGTTTCCAAACTTTGTAGATCTTGAAGCAGGCTTATTATGCTTCTTCCCACAATTCTTTGGGCTTGTTTCTTTTCCTGTGTGTCATACAGTTTGATTTCTTGTACAATGTTTTCTGAATGTAACAAGACTAGCACAGTTTTCTAACAGTACAGTGAGTACTCTCAATTTAATGCACCCATGTACCTTACTCTATGGAAGAGTTTTTTTTCTTTACTTATTGACTTGAATATCATGGGCAACAAGCCCATTAAATGAAAATCCTAAATAAAATGTTACATTTTCATTTCCTTGAGGCACGGAATCATAATGTAAAGCTACAATATGAATCTGTCCAACATGACCCTGTACAAACAGTTTTCCATTCTCTGTCCAACCTGAAACCCTTCTTAGAACATCACGTATTTTACCTACATTCCACACATCACCATGTTGCCACTTCATCCGTCGATCATTTAGGGAGCCATCAATTAATTTGTCAATCCTAGTCTTGTGCATAATCTTTATTAGACCGCTGCCCTTTCCCAGGAAAAAATGTGTGTAGATTTTTTTCTTTCTTGGAGCAATATTTTTCACCTTGATGTCATGCATGCGTTTCATAGTCTGAAGAGCTGATATGAGAATATCATCTTTATCTGGATTAGGTTCTTTGTCTAATGCATCATCAGGCCAGTACAGTAAGGTGAGCAAAAAATGGGCACTTGCTGGAAATGCTGTTCTTCTCTGTTTAAAGAATCTATTGCTGAGTTCTCTAAGTGTTTGAAAAGGAAGAAGTTTGGAAGATCCAAGAGATAAACATGCTAGTGTGATGTGACAAAAAATGTAATTGATGAGATCAATATCCTCTAGCCTATCTTTCTGTGGGTCATCTGGGTAAAAATTAATGATTTTTTCTAGCTTTTCAACTGACCTCTTCTCCTTTGAATCTGTCAAAAATGAAAGAATAGTAGTGACATTGCCACCACCATACTTATAAATGTTCATGCGTCTGACGAGTTGAGTTTCGGGTTCTGCATTGTTTTCTCCCATAGGATACCCTGAGGTAAAGAACTTAGCATATACCTCAGACTGCCTTTTCAACCACTTTCTGGGATTGTAAACTTGTTCTTCCTTCTCCTCCTTTGCGTCCTCATCTTCTTTCTCCTGGTTTTTATCTGTTTGGAAATAACTTAAATCTTCCGAAATCCAGTCCAGAGCATTATAAATGTTCTGACGTAAGCCTTTTAAACGACTGTGAAGCTTTCCCCAGGGTTTTTTAATTTCCTCAGGAATGTAGTCTGTTAGCAAATAACGCACAAGCTCAGGATGTTCCCCTTGTGTGTTTCTGGGAAATACCTCAAGTGTAGACAGAAGTTTTAGTAGACGACATCCCACTTCAACCTCTCCAAAATATCCAGCATTGTTCATACTATCTATCTCTGACTTTGCAGCCTGTTGTGCAGCCCTGAAGCATTTCATAGCTTTAAGGGCAATTTCTATCATCTGAATGATTCCACCAGGAGTAGCCTCATACATCTTTTTGTCCACAGTAAAACTAAACCATTTCCTGTACACTTGACCTTCTGTATCCAAAATAAAAGAATCATTTGGCAAATGAGATTTGGCTACCCCTGCCCAATATTCTGCATCCTCAAATTTTTCATGATTGTAATGCAGTCGAGCAAGTTGCTGGGCAAAGAAGGCATCTTTTCCCAGGCATTCATAGGCAGTTTTTAAAACTTCTATAGCTTTTTCACAGTCTTCAACTTTACAGACATGCTCAATGAATGGAGAGAAGAGGCTATCAGTATTGTCTCCCCTGCTCTTCTTGTCGCGTCGCGTGAACAAATCTCTGATGAACTTCGTGAACTCTTCTCTTCCAAATCTATGGTTTAAAAGCACTTTTTCCTGAAGAAGTTTCATTGCAATTTGACTCTGAGGCTGACTTCCTGAGAGCTGATGCAGAATTTCTTTTGCAACCAAGTAATGTATGATATGGACAGATGAAATACAGGTGGTATTTTCTCTTAATTCAATAAAAATAACTCTTGCCTGTTCACTTAAGTTATTTTTGAAATCATACTCTCTCATTCTCTTTTCTGTATATGCCCCCAGCCCTAGAAAAGCTTCACAGTGTGATAATGAAATGTATGAATTGTGTACATAGAAATTGAGCAGAGCAACATACTTCATTAAATTAGTAACAGGGGAAGAAAGGTCTATGCCTTGCAGGAGGTGCTCTACAAACTCCCTCACATATGTTTCATTAAACTCCTCGCTCATTAGGACAAACGTGAGAATAAATTCAGGCTTGAAATCTTTCTGCTTTTTAAGTTTTTCTATTTTGGTTTTAAACAAGTATTTCTCTTGATCTGTCAGTTTGTGAGTGACGGCAACTGTATCGAGGGGAGAAGCTTTGCATAGCTTTTCAGGGACATTAGATCGTTTACAGCCCAAGAGGATGAAACAAGGCTTGGAAAAATGACTTCTTCGAGCTGCCATTGCATCCATTAAATCATTTTTTAATTCATCTAGATAATCTTCATCATAGTCTTCAACAAGGAGGAGGACTGAGAGAGAATTCTTCATGTCATTTTCATCATATTCTCTAAAATTAACTGCATGCTTGGAGACAGTTGCAATTGGATATGAGGATCTGACCACAGCACATCTTAAATCCTTTCTTCTTTTCCATAGTACTTGCCTTGCAATGGTGCTTCCTCCACTTCCAGGTTGATGAAATATTTTTAGTTTAGCCACAGAATACCTGATTCTGTTCCCATGTAAAATATCATCTAAAATTTTATGAACCTCTTCACAGGCCTCCCGCTCAATGACTTCTCCACAGCTCCCTTTATCAGCAAGCCAGAAATTTTTCCAGCTGACTTTTCTACCTTGGTAAAATGTTCGTTCTATCTCTTGTATTTCTTTTGTGCTCAGAAGATCCAGTTTGATATCATCACATTGATCTGCACACAATATTTCAAGGGAAGACATTTTTTCTTCTTCCAGAGTTGGAAGCACACACAGACCTTTTGTGGAAACGGGTAAATGTCTGGGACATATTGCAGATGGCAGCATTTTTTGAATAGTGGCATCTACGTGACTTAGCTTCATGCCCACAATGCTTCTCTGTTCTAGTGTCTCAATGTTACAAGATGCCTGAGCCAGGTTAGCCCACTTCTCATAATTTTCTTTGGACTCTGCAATGCATATGATATAATCCATACCATTCATTTCTGTATAGAATTCCTGGAAAGTGTCTACAATTGGCTTCTCCACAGGTGATAAGAGGAGGAAAAGTACCACAAAAGATCCCTTAGGAAGGATTTCATCACAGATAAATGAAATGGCTTTCTTAAGATACTTCTTTTTAGTTCTAATCCAAGTGTCTTCATCACAAGGTTTTTCATTCCCAAGAAAGTCACTGCGTCCATTGCAAAATATCCAGCTGGTGTGATCAAATAGGCCCAAATGTTTTTGAAATTCAGTGGTGCTCATCTTGTTTTCATTGGCATAATTTTGCAAGAAATGTGACCTTGTTTCATGATGCTCTTTGTACTTGGCATATAAACCTGACACACTGGAATCCTCATCAAAATCAAACACACAGAAAATATTCATGCGCATTAAAAATTTGACAGATTTCAGATCTTCTTTTCCACACCTGTTTGTGACAAGAATGTACAATAGAGAATCATTCATATAGTTCTTGCCATCAGTGAATAGGACTGATAACTTCCGCCCTAAATTTTCAGAAATTTCCATAGGGTCCTCACTACTGGAGGACTCAGCCTTTTCCCTTCTGACATCCTTCTCTTGTAAACCCTGAATAAAAGCCACTAGTTCTTCATTCTTTACAGGCTCAGACTTTGTTCCCACTCTTTGATAGAGAACTGACATTTTGTCCAAGTTCACCTTATTACTCTGTTCGTTAAATCTAGGTAAGCGTACTTGAAAGATCTTCCCCTTCACTGTACTGGATGATGGTTCAATGTCAACCTCTACCACAAAGTATTGTTCTTGAGAGTCTTTCTGAATCACTTCAGTAAAAATAGGAGGGTGAATGCAATTTCTTGCAGCTTCTTGTTGAGATGGTTCAAAACATTTTTCAATGTAATCTAATGCATCTACATAGATGTCTCTGTCTCTGACTGGTATGCCAGCTATCTGTCCGTGTTTCCAGCCCTTGTCTTCAACACTGTCCATTACACCAAAGTGTATTGTGCCATTTGTTCGAACATTCATGCAGGCTGAGGCATATCTAATCACTTCATAGGCAAACTTTGCTTGCAGTCGTTGCCTATCCAGCTTTGCAGCAGTTGTAAAAGATTTGTATTCATGGCAAGGGGTGATCAAATCTATGACTCCAGTTTCCGGAGCAAGAATTCTGTTTTTCACGTATTTAAAATTAATGTCTTCATTTTTAAATTGCCTGAATTTGCTCAGAGTTAATGATTCAACTGTATTTTCATGTAAGGAACGACTTTTTCTACTTCCTCTCCTGCAAAAAGTAGACATTGTTTTTTCTGTGTGCTCCTTACCAGTCTCTTCTACTGCCCCAGAGTTGTGTGTTTCTGCAGATCCCTTCTGGTAAGATGTTACATGAAAACTTTCGGGCTGTTTGATGCTGAGGGCCTTTAAATCACTGTCTGTCTTTTCAGTTGCTGCATTAGCCTTCATAAACAAAGCTGAATTCCTGTTTTTTACTCTCGTTTTATCATCATTGGTAGTAATATCAGAACCCAACACTTCTGAAGCCTTAATGCTGGGATTATTTGCTTGGGCTGAGTCTACCCCTGCATTTTTCTGCAAATGTTCCAAAAGTTCATTTCTTTTCCGTGTTATTATGTGGATTTGGCCTCCTTTCATACCCATGCTTTTGAGGAAAGGTTCATCTAATTCTTTGAGCACGGGGCCAGTCACTTCCTCTTCACAGAGCTTTTCTACATATTCTTTCTTAATTCCAATAGATTCTAGCCAGCATCTAACATGAGACTCACTCCATTCAGCCAACGGTAGCGTTTTGTAGTCTGAAAATGAAATTGGGTGTCAGTAGCACATACTCAGGCAGGGTTAGTTTTTTCTTTTCTTTTTTTTTTTTTAATTTCACCACACCATGCCATTTGAATTAGTGTTACGGTCCTTTTTAAAGCCTTGTCTAGACCCAGAGTTAAACGTGTGATGTTAGCTAACAACATGTTTGAAAACTCTCTAGTGAAGACAAGGCAGTTTAGATTTCAACCTATACTAATCACATTGAGTTAAAGGCCAGGCTTCACTCACCCATGCCCAGGTTTTAACTCCCCCATCTTAGAATGTGTTAAAGAGAGCCTGGCTTGTCTACACTAGACTTCTCAAGCATGTTAGATACAACTTCCTAACAATGCACCTTTTATTCTAGTCTAGACAAAACCTAAGAGGAGACTGTATGGAGTAGCTTCAGGGACTAGTAGACAGTATGAAGCTTCATTGTTTCCTACAGTTTAAGGGCAGAAACGACTATTACATCTTCTGGTCTGACAGCCTGCCTATCACAAGACATTAAATGTCATCTAGATCAGTGGTTTTCAGACTTTTTCTGGGGACCCAGTTTTAGAAAACTGCTGATGCCCAGGACCTAAGGGAGCTGGGGATGTGAGGGGTTTTGGGTGTGGGAGGGGCTCAGGGCTGGGGCAGAGGGTTGGGGTGCACGGGTGAGGGCTGCAGGGTGGGACTGGGAATGGAGGGGTTCAGGGTGTAGGAGGGGGCTCTGGGCTGGGGATGAGAGATTTGGGGTGCAGGAGGGGATCAGGGTTTGGGGGGGCTCAGGGCTGGGGGTGCAGGAGGGGATCAGGGTTGGGACATGGAGTTACTTCCAGTGGCTCCCTATCAGTAGCACAGCTGGGGTGCAGAGGCAGGTTTCCCTCCTATCCTAGCCCTGCGGACCTCCCTGCGCCTGAAGCAGGTCTGGCTCCTAGGCAGAGGCACGCAAGCAGCTCCACACGGCTCTTGCCCACAAGAATGGCCCCCCCAGCCGGCCAATGGGACTGCGGAGCTGGTGCTTGGGGTGGGGGCAGCGTGTGGAGCCCCGTGGCCACGGACCTGCTTCTGGCCACTTCTGGGGTGGAGCGCGGTGTCGGAACAGGTAGGCACTAGCCTGCCTTAGCTGGGTAGCACCACCAACTGAGGCTTTCAACTGCCTGGTCAGCACTGCTGACCAGAGCGACCCACTGCCTTACTGGGTCGCAACCCAGACTTTGCTGACCTAGATACCCCTCTGTTATTCAGAGATGTTAGCGAGACTAAAGCATGTCAGTCCTCAGGAGAATGCCTGGGGCACGTAATGTAGTCAACAGGAGAGGCCAAAGTGCCCTCGGTGCTCAAGTCTGCAAGGGCAGGGGCTTGATCAGATGAGATATGCCCCAATGATCCCAGCAGGCGAACCACACCTCATCGTGCAGACTCAGAGGAAGGCAAAAACTAGGGATCAAGTGTTGAGGTCTAGTTACAGTTGTGCCACTGATTTCCTCTGTTTTTGGGAAAATTGCTGAACTATTATGTCTGTTCCCTTCTGCTCAATGGAGATACCACCTCCTTACCATTTTCCCAGGGCTGCTGAAAAGATTCACTAGTTTGCCCCACATGTTAGATAAGTAAAATGTTATATATTCAAAAGGGAAGTATTGTTAAGGCAAATTCCATTACCCAAGAAGTGCAAACCTCTTAAAATAGAGACATACCCATTTTCTTGTAGAAGAAGTTTATCCTCTTGCTCGGAAACTGATCTAAAGAGGGGAAAAGCCATAACAAATAGCTTAATGATTTGTTTCTATATTGTTCACGCACTTCTTGGGGGGGGAGGGGAGTTGTTTTTGCATGCATTAGAATAGATGATACAAAGGAGAACCAGGGCTCAACCAGTGTCATGCACCTGAATGGCCATGCTCCCTGTGGAAAGATGGAATGTGCCAACCATGCTAACTGGGCCATCACCTTAATGTTCAAAGAAGCACAAGAGCTCTATTTACTGAACCTAAACAGAATAGAAATAGATAATGAGCTTGGCATGTTCATGTCTTTTTTTTTATTATTATTATTTCTTTTGCTTTTTGATTGCTTTTTTTTTTTAAGACTTGCTGTGAAAAGTGGTATTTGAATTTTTTTTAATATCACTTTTCACAGTAGCAGACTTGCTAAGCTAGCTGGGAAGCTGCGAAAAGTGATATTAACAAACATACAAATATCACTTTTCACAACAGACTTACTCAGCTCTGGCAAGTCGGGAAACAAATTAAGCCCTGGATGGGGAGGTGGGTAGGGAAGCAGTAAGAGCTAGATGCAATGGGGGGGAGGGGGATGGGCCAGAGGAGACAGTGGGGGCCTGTCATAAGCATAATTCCTAATTCTGAACCTTAGAGCCCAAAATGTGGGTGCCTGCATGAAACCTCCAAGCTTAATTANGGGGGGGTGAGGGAACCATTTATGTGTTTAAGCTATTTACTGAATTTAAACAAACCTGGGTTTGCCATCTAGCTCTGCCTTTCAGTCCCCAGTATGAAAGGGGTGGAAAAATAAACCTAATAATGTGAGACACTCTTATTCATAAACCAGGGCCAGTAGCCATTCCCTCCTGTGCCCCGTTCCATCCTACTTTTTAATTGTGAAGGTGGTAAAAGGTGCCAGGTTGAGGGCTCTGTTCCTCCATGGGGCAGTGGCTGTCCAAGCTTCACACTGGAGGGATCAACTGCAGGGATGAACAGATAGCTTAGGCTTTTGGCCATTGAGTCCTGGGTATGTTTGCTGAGATGGCCCTCAAGGGGCCATTTGTGATAGTATTTCTCTTGAATGCTGGATTGAAACTGTTCTGACAACTAGATTTCAGATAGATCACAGAGCAGCCAACATAAGGCTGGCAGAATTATAGTTAAAATTTTAACTATTGCATTAAACCTGTTACAGTGTGGTCTGAATTCCACCTCTTCACCTTTACGAAGGTCTGTTTACTCTGTGTGCTCCCCAATAATGCACTTCTCTGGACAGTATCTTACCTAGTGCCACATTAAGAGAGGGCTCTTAAGAGCCTGCTTAATGCTGCTTTGCTTAGTGAGTAAAAATAATTACTTGTCCTGCTCCTGCAGTCAGTTGGCAAAGTTTGTAAGTCAGTGGGACTCTGGTTATATCATGTAAATCTAGAAACCACATTCTAGAGCCTTGTCTACATAAGTTGTACTGCTTTATACCATTACACTTTAAAGTGGTACAGTCCTGTCCCCTCCTCAGTATAGACACACTTAGTTTGGCATAAAGGTGCCTTAAACTGGTATAGTTTATTCCTGTATTACAAACAACTCATCCAAAAGTGCAGTGTGCAAAATAATGCGCAATAATACAATTATACAAGAGAATGAGAAAATATAAATTTAACAATGCCTGCAAATAAAGATTTATAAAAGGTCCCTCAAGCAAACAGAGACAATAGAACAGACATTTAAAGAATAACAACAGGTGCCTCAGAATATGTCAAGGAAAATTTGTAAGTACAGGTAATAGTCACAGATTTCTATACCACACTATGAAAGGTAAATTCTGCTCTCTCATGCCAGGTCAGTGGAGGCGGGTTTCTACACAACTGAGATCCAGTTCCATAGTGGTAATTCCTGGCTCCTACCTGCTTCAGGGATGTGCTGTAAGTTCAGATTTAAAGGCAGAAGAATCCTTAGAGCGGATCAAGAGAGCAGCCTGCGGCAAGAAGGCAAGTTAAGCAGGGGTGAGCATAGGATTGGAGAAAGATGGTCCAATTCCTGTGAAGGGTAGGGCAAAGAAGGGGCAGCATGCTAGTGGGGGGGTGCAAGCAGGGCCAGCTCCAGGCATCAGCCGAGCAAGCTTGTGCTTGGGGCGGCAGATTCTAAGGGGCGGCATTCCCTCTAATCCTTTTTTTTTTTTTTGCTTCACCGTTTTGGCCACCCCACAGGTTTTTTTTCTTTTCTTTTTGGTTCGCCGCTCCAGCCACCCTGTAGGGGGCGGCGGCACAGAGGAGGGGAGCGCCCTGCTGTGAGCGGGCTGTGCGCTCTGTCTGCCCCAGCTGGTGCCAGGTCTGTAGCAAGCCCGGCAGGGCAGCCTGCATCCTTCCCTCCCCACTGACTGGAGGGGCGCAGAGACCTCCCGGCAGGCGCAAGGGGTCGCGTGGTGAGCGCCTCCCTGAAGGAAGCCCTGGCCGCCCGCCTTCTCTCTCCGCCTCTGCTCCCTCCCCCTCCTCCCCGCTTCCTGGGGCACATCTGTAGCACCGGGAGTCCCCCTGCACCCATGCTCCAGCCGCCCTGCATGGTATTTTTTGCTCTGCTGCTCCGGCCACCCCGCAGGTTTGGGGTTTTTTTGTTTTTTGCTTTGGCGCTCCGGCCGCCCTACAGGTTTGTTTTTGTTTGTTTGTTTGTTTGTTTGGGGTGGCAAAAAAGCCAGACCCGCCCCTGCGTGGGAGAGAGTGATGATAAGGGGTTAAAAAGGAACGGGGAACAAATTCACACATTTAAGTAAACAGCAAGACTATGTAACAGATACGAGAGACCGATGGGTATCTGCTACCTATGCAATCAACAGCCTCCTAAATTCTTTTGCAAAAGCAATTCTACGGCTGCACAAATACTTCTTCAATTTTTCTTTTTAGCTGATCTCTTAACAGCTCCTTGGTGTGGGGCCTGATTCAGTGAAATCCTTTCCCTTGGAGCAAAGTGGGAATGTTAATTCCTTGGGCGGGGATCACAGCCCACGCCCTGAAGTACACAAAATGGAACCTGAAAATTTTATCAGATTTTTTCAGGAAACGAAAGTTATTTTTGACTGTCCTGGCTAAAAAGCTCCTCAAGGAGGCACCAAAGTGTAGGAGCTGGATGCATGTCTAAGTAGTTACATTCCTGATCAGAACCAAGCCCACTGAGAGGATAAAAATGGCCATTATCTCAGCCCCTACTGAAGTTAGAGCAATCCCGTGGGCCGCCCTATGTTACAATCCACTGCCTATGAACCCAAGGGGTTGTTTTGGCAACCACAGAGTGTAGCACTGCAGCAATTCTGGCTCACAATCCTGTTTCACTACCACCACCACAGGGTGCTGTAGAGTGGTTATGCTGGTTCTATACCACAATGGGACCCACCCCCAGTCCACACTATGTGCACGGGGAGGGTGGGGGGAGAGGGTTGTCAGTGACTGACTGCAATTGTTTTGTAGCCCATAGGGCTAGCCTGCTTGCTTGCTTGTTTAATTCTTTTCCTGCATGTGAAAAGGGAATATAGAAAAACCATGAACCCTGGGGGCCTGGTTTTCTGGAGATCAACAAGTTTGCAAATCAGGCTCTTAGATCTGGAATTTCCCCATCCTGAGAGAAACCCAGATCCTCAACATCAGTGTTGGAAGTTAAGGAGGATCAATGTAGCTTCTGATCCTGCAGTTTACTATAGAGCTGCCCCACACTGTGCTCCATGGGGCTGGGATCCTCATGGGAGGAAGAAGGGGACAGGATGGGTGGCCCTGTATTTGTGTGGGGCAGTTCCAGGGTTGAGGGCATTCTCCAACCTCATAATGGGCATGGCAAAGATAACACCATGGAGAATGCATTACCCAGAGATCCACCTATGGGATTCAATCTGCAGGGAGGGTAGAGAGGCAGACAGTAAACACAAACTCCGCAGGCATGTCTTCCTCTTAGCCTCCTGCCACAGGCTTCTTGAAGAAGGGGCCCCAATGAAACAGATTCCTGTCCCAACAACAGGCTTCCCCATGAGAGAGGAAAGTTTCAGAATCTGGGAGTGGCAGGAAGACAATAGCCCTCAGGGAACATGGCTGTTGCAGTGCAAGGTTTCATTCTTCCGATCCCTGCTGTGCGTTAGGGCATCTGAAGAAGTGAGGTTTTTTTACCCCGAAAGCTTATGCCCAAATAAATCTGTTAGACTCTAAGGTGCCACCGGACTCCTCGTTGTTTTTGTGGATTAACTCGACTACTTCCTGATACTTTGTGTCTTAGGAAGTGTCATTAGCACTGAGTGACCCAGAACTAAATACCCACAAAGACCACCATATTCATCCCCATTCGCCACACCTAGCCCCTTACAAGCCAAACTACCTTTACTGAGTTTTCAGCCAACTCTCAAGTAGTGCTACACGGAAGGATTACCTGACACAGGCTGCAGCGGGGGAGAAGCTGCCTGCTCGCTCGTTCTTCACTGAAGCTCCAGTTCTGAGAGAGGAAATTTTTCCCTTTATGGTTGAAGATTTGATTGTGAAAAGAGAAATTGATCACAGGACTGGACAGTAGCCCATGGTAGCGAGTCTCTCATGAGGTGATGTCCCCAAAAGTGCGTGGGAGAGAGAGAGACTTTCCGTCCTCCCCCCAGAAGTGAGCTTGAAACTTGTCCAAGTCTCCACCCACCAGACTGAGCCCGGCTAGAAATCATCAAGCAAGAAGCAGGACACTTCCGTGTTGAGCTGTGAGCTCAGCTGTTTAGCTTGCCTGAGGCCTGGTCTATGCAGTTTATGGCCTGATTTAACCATGTAGGTTTTTCTTACTGAAATAGTTAAATCTGCACAACGCTAATGTGTAGCTTGTACTGGTGTTCAGGTGTTTTATAACACCTTTCCTTAGGGGGATAAGCTGTAACAGCATAAGCACCTTTTACCAAGGTAGCAGCTGCCGTGCTAGGGTGATCTAGTTAAAGCAGTACAACATTTGTGTGTAGGCAGCCCTCCCAAACGAAGCCTTTGAGGTGGGGAAGAACTGACAAAGAACCCCTCCCCCTCCCAGGGTGACCATATTTTGCCAAAGGAAAAATGGGACTAGTCCAAGGTGCCCCTGCCTGCTCCCAGTGTGAGTCCTGCTCCCAGCCCTCCCTGCTGCCCAAGCTGGGCCAGCCCAAAGCCCCCCACCACCACCATTGGCCCAAACCCCCCTGCTGCTCACTCATGTGGGGCCAGCCTGAGGTTCCCCTTTGCCACCCAAGCCTCCCTGCTGCTCTCCCTGGGCTGGCCAAGGCCCCTCTCTCCATCCCCCTGCAAGCAGGACCAGCCAGAGCCTGCCCGCCCCCTCCCCCCGCCCAAATGCTGGGCCAGCCCGAGGCCCTGCTCTATCTCCTGCACATGGGGCTGGCCCAAGATCACTGCCACTTCCCCATGCAGAGCTGGCTTGCCCCAACCTGCTCTTCTGACCCTTTCCTCCTATGCAGGGCTCGTGTTGCTGCTTGACCCCCCCCTCCACCCCCACCGAAATGTTCCTCTGTACCATACTAGGGGTTGCATCCCATTTTTTTGGAACTAATGTGATTTTTGTCCACTTTGCTCTTGCCAACTGATGATCATGTCGGTGGGAAGAGAAAATGCCCGTGTTTGCCAAAAAAGTCAGGATGGCTAGGACAGGGCTTAAAAAAAAAAAAGGACCTGTCCCAGCCAAAATAGGATGCATGGTCACCCTACCAACACCCCCCACCCCCACCCCCAAAAAAAACAAAACAAACAGACAAAAAAAAAAAACAGTCACCCCACACTCAGGTGTTTTGTAGGAAATGTTCTCCAATGCAAGTAGGGTGACCAGATGGCCTGATTTTATAGGGACAGCCCTGATATTTGGGGCTTTTTCTTATATAGGTTCCTAGTCCCACCCACCCCGATTTTTCACACTTGCTGTCTGGTCACCCTAAATGCAAGGAACTGTTTGGATACTACAGAATGGGCTGAAAAACCTTGAACTGTGCATACATCAGGAATTGCAGGGAGATTTGCAGCCAGATCCTCAGTAAGAGGTTCTGCAGGTGCCCAAAGAGGGGCTGGAACCTGACACAACGCACAGAGTGCCAAGTGTGCTGCCCTCTTGCAGCAAAAGGGATAGGTGTCAGGGAAGGGTGTGGGTGTGGGCAAGAGAGAGAGAGCATGAGAGACCCATGCCATGTACATACCCATGTTCATGGCTCTGTGAAGGACCTGCCCCAGTTTAGCTGTGGAACAAGAGTGGAATCCCCCCCCCCCCCCCCCCCCGCTTAGGTGGCATCAAGTGGTGTCGGGCTGGGCCGTGAGGGTGAGGAAGTGGATTACATGAAGCAAAAACGTACAGGTAAACTCTGGGCACGGTTTAGAGGTGGACCAGCTGAATGTCATGCAGCCCACTCAAGTGGCATGTTGGGGTGGGGGCGGGGGGGCTGACCTGTGAGGAAGAGGGCCTGATGATGTGTTCCGGAGGGCGAGGGGTGCAGACTGTGCAGGTATCCTTCTGTAGGACTGCTAGAGGAAGCAGGAGGCATGGCTGCCCTCATTGCTGAAACATTGGCTGTGCAGCTGGCAGCAAAATGCCCAGGCAGGAGGGAGCACTTTGCTGTTAGATAATCCTTAAATTACCTCTCCCCAGCTGCCTGCCCCATGGGGTGGTCAGATCACATGTAGGGAGGCAGACACAGTAGTAGGGTCACCGAACACGCTCTAGAAACAGATCTTAGCCTGAACCCATCTGTCTCTGTCGTTCCAGGGCGGGCATGTATATCAGTTGCCCTGTTTAGACATATAACAGTAGAACTAGAGGC
The DNA here is from genome assembly GCF_003597395.2 of Chelonoidis abingdonii. Lineage (NCBI taxonomy): Eukaryota > Metazoa > Chordata > Testudines > Testudinidae > Chelonoidis > Chelonoidis abingdonii. The sequence continues at coordinate 24,138,390 of NC_133781.1, forward strand.
ATTAGCCAGGTTGCAGTGGTGCATGCTGAACGGACCTATGATAAAGATGCTGTCACCAATTTGTCTGAACAGGCTTTTGCTGTGAAGCGGCTCTGTGCCCAGGCCCGGTTCTAGAGAGCTGCTTTAAGAGCCATGATTCAAGGTTCTTTTGTTAAACTCGTTATTGTTCAAATGTCATGATAATCAGAAGCCACATCCAGGAAGGGGCAGCTGGGTGCCTGCAGTGCTCTAATTCAGTGGTTCTCAAACTGGGGGTTGGGACCCCAAAGTGGGTTGGCAGCCTGGCCATGGTAAGAGTTGTGTGTGGCAGCAGTGGGGAGCCACAGACCCTACACCAACCTGGGATGGCGGGGCGTGTGTCAAGCATTGCACCTAACCCATGTCCCACTCCGCCGGGCCCCCGCCACCCAGGGCAGGTGGAGGGACTACAGCTGTCCACACGGCTCTTACCATGGCTGGGCTGTGCTTGTCATAAACAGATAGCTAAGGGTTAATGTTTCTTTTACCTGTAAAGGGTTAAAGAAGGGAACCAAACACCTGACCAGAGGACCAGTCAGGAAACCGGATTTTTCAAAGCTCAGGGAGGGAATGTTTTGGGTGTGGGTCTTTTGTCTGTCTCTCGGCTATGAGAGGGATCTTTCTATCTTCAAGCTTCTAATCTTCTGTTT